>NW_026111676.1:1282815-1290315 GCF_024679095.1 Eriocheir sinensis
CCGGCGTAGTCACTCAGAGCAGAGCTGGCAAGGGAGGAGAGGAACCAGCAATTCGTTCCCACTTTCCGAAACGTCTAACCCAACTCTGCGACCCTTTCGAGGCCTCGCCAGTGACACCTGTCACCAGGTGTTCTCCACCAACTCTAGAGAGTATCAGACGCCCTTCTTCAGAGACCAAAAAGCTGAAATATTCCTTGAGTATAAGAAAAACCCTCAGAAACTCCACCTAGAAGCCTGGAGGTACAACCTCAAATGGCCCACGGAAGACATCTCTTTCAGGAGAAAACAAGAACCAGCTGTTATGCAGACTAGGGATGGGAGTACCGTCGATAGAGGGGAGGGACGGGGAGCTCACACCGACAACTGGTTCCCAGGAAGACTTTTTAGTGCAGAGGTCGCCACACTCCTCTACACCCCAAGCCTTAATAATTAGGCACGGTCCAGCTGACTAGGACCCTGGAACTCCAGCCATTGTGTCATAAAGAGATCCTCTGCCTGCAGTCCAGTCCACCACTGCTGCTGCCCAGAGGCTTCACCGTGACCCTGGCACGGGAGACAGATCAGGTATTACACCTTGTCCAAGGGTGACCTGAGACTATGCAAGGCAAGGACGTCTAGTTCCCTGAGGTGAAAACACTTCACCCGCATACGAGGAGGAGGAGGAGGAGGAGGAGGAGGAGGAGGAGGAGGAGGAGGAGGCGGAGGAGGAGGAGGAAAGGACAGGAATCATAAAAAACATGGAAGTGGAAAGAAAGGTCAAGTGGGTGAAGAGTAAAGAAAAAAAGATGAAATAATGGAGGAAGAAGGAAAAGGAAGAAAAGGTGGGAATGAATAGTAGAAAGTTGTGAAAAGATAAACAAATAATGAAGAAGTGAAAAGTCTCTCTCTCTCTCTCTCTCTCTCTGATTAATGTAAAATCACTTAGGTTTAAGAACAGACCACCAAGTCTGGACCATGGGGTCTGTGTGGTCTGATTTTCTATGTAAATCTATGTAAATCTCTCTCTCTCTCTCTCTCTCTCTCTCTCTCTCTCTCTCTCTCTCTCTCTGATACTCTTCCTCCAATCTGCAGCCTCCTTTTCCTTCCTCTCACCTCTCGTCTCTCCTTCCTCTCAATTTCCTTCCTCGTGCTCTTAAACTGACTGACCTCTCACACACCTCCTCCTCCTCCTCCTCCTCCTCCTCCTATTCATTCCTTTACATATATTCCTCCCTCGTTTACCTATATATCCTCGTCCTTTCCTCACTTTCTGCCATCTTGTTTTCTTTCCATTTCTGCGTCGTCTTTCCTTTTTTTTTTTTTTACGTCGCGGCTTATTGCGCCGGTAGGCTTCTTCCCGGTGGGGCCTGGTGGTCGGCCCAGCCCGTTCTGGCGCAAGCGAGTGTTTATAGTAGCGCCATCTTGTGTTGGCTCATGCTGCCCCCCGGAACTCATCTTTGAGCCTCTCTTTGGAAAGGTTATCTAGAGCCCGGGTTGATGGGTGGTCTTCAGGCCAGCATGTGGGTAGTCTTAGGCCACTCGGCGATGACTGAAAGACCTCAGCTGTGCGGCGGCCAGGATTCGAGCCCGCGTCCCTCCTGGAGCTCCTGAACGCGGGGCTGTCACGCTAACCACTCAGCCACCGCCTCCCCACCTCTTGCTTTGCTTTTTTCCCATCTTGTTTTTCATCCTTATTCCTCTCTACTTTTCTTTCTACCTCAGAACATCACATCTCCCAATTGCGTCTTCTCTTTTCCACCTTTCCTCTTTGCTTTTCTCTCAGCTGCCCTTTCTTTCCTCTTCCTTCTCTTCTTCTTGTCTTCCCCTTCTTCCTACTCACATATTCCTCATATTTCAACATTTCTCTTACCTCTCTATTCATCTTTCCCTTCCTCCTAGCTTCTCTCTGTGACACTCTCTCTTACCAGCTCTTCCTCCGCCTCCTCCTCCTCCTCCTACTCCATTCTTTCCTCAGCCTCCCTTTTCATAGCTTTTCATAGCACATGTTTTCCCTCCTTTTCAGCCTTTCACCGGCTTCCACACACCTTCCTTTTACCTCCTCCCTCTCCCCCCCTCTCTCTCACTCTCTCTCTCTCTCTCTCTCTCTCTCTCTCTCTCTCTCTCTCTCTCTCTCTCTCTCTCTCTCTCTCTCTCTCTCTCTCTCTCTCTCTCTCTCTCTCTCACACCCCGTACACTTAAATACAAATAGTTGTCATGCGGCCACCATTTCACTAAATCGTAAAACAACAAACAACTCCGTTTCTCGAGTTACACCAACAGACAATTTAAGGGTTCTTAGCTTTAACGCTCGAAGCTCAAGAAATAAGATCGATGAATTGCAGTGCCTAACTAAAACAGAAGACTTTGATGTAATTGCCGTTACTAAAACATTTATTGACACAGCTAATAATGATATAATAATATAGATAACTTTATATTTTTCAATAAAGACCGAGTTAATCGAAGAGGTGGAGGAGTAGCTCCTTACGTCAAAAGTAACTTACAGCCCGTTGATAAAACACTAGAGGACAGTACTGTAGAACACTTGAGCGTGAGTACAAATACCGATCAATTTAAAATCAACATATCCGTCACTTATAGGCCTCCAGGCCAATCACGCGAGGATGATGAAATAATGTATAGCGTTTTGCAAAGAACTCTCCGAAACAGTGATGCATTAATTTTGGGCGATTTCAATCTGCCGCATATAGACTGGCAGACACTCACGGGATCCGAGGGGGAATCGCACAGGATGTTAGACTTCGTCGAAAATAACTGCCTTAGCCAAATGGTTAGTGAACCAACGCGCGATAATAATATTCTTGATCTTGTATTAGTAATCCAAGAGAACTTAGTTGACAATGTTAGCGTTGGCGAACACCTCGGATCATGCGATCATAGACTGGTGCCTCTCAACATAAGAGCTCAAACAAGGATTGCAGAGAATAAGGTATTGGTTCCCAATTTTAAGAGCGAATTTTGAAAGAATAAGACAGTCATTAACGAACTTTCAATTAGTATCCAAGATCGACGTCGAAGAATCTTGGCAATACTTTAAAGCTCGATACTAACTGAACAAAATATATCCTTCCTGGTTTAATAATGAAATCAAACTTGCTCTCCAAAAGAGAAACTTGTTATAAAAGCAAAAGAAAACCGATAACTCTACCGAAAATAGTACACGGTACTACGAAGCAAGACGACAAGCCAAAAGTTTAATCAAACAGGCGAAACGGAGGTACGAAGTAAACATTGCGGTAAATTGCAAGTCAGATCCTAAAGGTTTTTTTAGATATATAAACAACAAAAAAGAGATTCAAAGTGGGATTGGCCCATTAACAGATAATTCGGGCAATATCGTGACAGACAGCCAACGCATAGCGAGCACGTTAAATTCTTATTTCGCCTCGGTTTTTAATAGTAGTTCTATCGATACTGCTGCTGTTCCTAACACTATTGAAAATCCCAGTCATACCCTCCCTGACTTTTAAATCAATACAGATGAGGTTCTCAAAGCGCTGCAGTCACTTAAAACTAACAAAAGTCCAGGACCTGATAAAATATATCCAAAATTACTTAAAGAAATATCAAGAGAGATACTCAGACCTTTAACAATGCTGTTTAATATGTCTTTGCACCATGGTATCGTTCCTAGTGATTGGAAAAAATGGCTAACGTAACAGCCATTTTCAAAAAAGGCGACCGAAAATTACCGGATAATTACAGGCCAGTCAGCTCAACTTCAATTATTGGTAAACTATTTGAGACAATTATTCGAGATAAAGTAGTTAACTACCTAGAGTGTAATTCACTAATCCTGGACTCGCAACATGGTTTCCGTAAAAACAGATCTTGTTTGACGAATCTATTAACGTATTATAACGAGCTTTTTGCAGTCTATGATGTTTCTAAATCACTTGATATTATTTATTTAGACTTCCAGAAAGCGTTTGATAAAGTCCCACACTACAAGTTGCTTCATAAAATCAAGGAAATAGGTATCGGGGGTAAACTTCACGAATGGATCAAGCACTGGCTAAGCAATAGAAAGCAAAGAGTTGTAATAAATGGAGTGACCTCTGAGTGGATGCATGTCACTAGTGGTGTCCCCCAAGGCTCTGTCCTGGGACCCGTTCTCTTCATCATTTACATCAACGATATTGACCTTGATCTCAACAATTTCATTAGTAAATTTGCGGACGACACGAAAATCGGCAATGGGGTGCTTACGGAATGTGACAGGCGGAGCCTACAAGAAGATTTGCGTAAAATATCAGATTGGTCAGTAAAATGGGAAATGCCTTTTAATAGAAACAAGTGCCAGATTCTGCAGGTTGGATCTAGAAATATAAAGAAGGACTATGAAATGTGCGGCGTTAAAGTTAAAGGTGTTCACTCGGTCAAAGATCTTGGCGTCACAGTCGCGTCTAACCTCAAGTTTTCGCAGCAGTGCAACGAGTCCGTTAAAAAAGCAAACAGGATGATCGGTTTGACTAAGATAAATTTTTCATTCAAGAATAAAGATGTTATACTACCTTTGTATAATAGTTTCGTCAGACCTCATTTGGAGTATGCCGTGCAGTTTTTGTCTCCCCACCATGCGAAAGACAATGCTAAATTAGAAGGTGTTCAGCGAAGAGCAACCAAGATGATTCCTTGATTACGAAACAAACCCTACGAGGAAAGGCTGTCACATCTAAACATGTTTTCTCTTGAAAAACGACGTCTCAGAGGAAAACTGATCGAGTGCTTTAAAATACTTAACGGTTTTACCAACGTGGATCCGATCAAGCTGTTTGTGATGGATGATTCGACGTGAACGAGAAATAATGGCGCTAAACTCAAATGTAGACAAGTTCATTCAGATTGCACAAAATTTTTCTTCACTAATGCTGTCGTTCGAGATTGGAACAGATTACCACAATCAGTGGCGCAGTGTAACTCGATTGCATCGTTTAAGAATAATCTTGACCGCTGTCTCCTCCATCTAAATGTTCACTAGGTCAGTTTCAACGCCATGGTGGCCGCGTAACAACTGTCACTCAGGTTTAGGACAGACCACCTAGTTTGGGCCTTAGGGCCTGTGTGGTCTGTTTATCTATGTAATTCTATGTAATTCTCTCTCTCTCTCTCTCTTTTCCGCTTCCCTGCTACTTATTACCTCCCTCCTTTCTTCCTGCTCTGACACTTCCTCTCGTCCCATCTTTCCGCCTTTCTTCGCTTCTCCTGTCGCCCGTCCTCTCTTCCTTCCCTGTTTCCTTTCTTCCACGGTTTCTCCTCTCTTCCCTTACCTTTCTTATATTCACTTTCTCCTCATTCCTCCTCTTCTTCCTAATCTTTCCTCCCCCACTTCCAACCGTCTATTCCCTAGCCTTCTTTCTTTCATCCTTTCTCCTCCCTTCCTCCTCTCCTCTCCTTCCTTTCCTACCTTTACCTATTTCCTTTTATTTTTCTTCCTGACCTTTCCTCCCTTTCTCCCTCACTACCGTCACGCACCTAACCTATCTTTCAATCTATCCTCCACCCTCCTTTCCTCCTTCCCTTCACTCTTTCTCCTTCCCTCCATTACTCCGTGCCTCCATTGGCCTCTCGCTCCACACTGGGTCTACAAACCCTCAAGGAATATCCAGCAAACGTGAATTATCCACAGAGAGAGAGAGAGAGAGAGAGAGAGAGAGAGAGAGAGAGAGAGAGAGAGAGAGAGAGAGAGAGAGAGAGAGAGAGAGAGAAGGGAGGTGAGTGACAGCTATAGACAGAGACAAAGAGACAGGAGAAAGGCGTTGGGTTGAGAGACAGAAAATGTATAAAATATCTCCTCACTCACTCACTCACTCACTCTCTCTCTCTCTCTCTCTCTCATCACATCACAGATAAAATATATAATAACATAGACCAAAAGAGAATACCCCATCTTACACTGTGTGATCTATCTAAGGCCTTCGATAGCTTCAGTCATACCATCCACCTTCGTAAACAACGCCTGATCAATGTTAACACTTTGTTTCGATAATTACCTTAATAACAGAACACAATCAGTCCGCTTCAGCAACACAATCTCCTCCAGGCAAGCTGTTCCCTATGGCGTCCCCCAAGGCTCTATACTCGGGCCGTTATTACTCACCATCCACGTCAATGACATGTCCAGACACATCAACAACTGCCTCCTGGTGCAATATGCCGATGACACACCGTTCCTCCATAGCGGCACCATCAATGACCTACTCTCTCTAATCTCCACATCTGAAAACACTCAAACAAATAAGAACATATTTTCTAAGAAATGGCCTTAAGCTCAATTCAAATAAAACTCAATGCATATTCCAAGGCACACGTCAGCTCCTAGCACACCTACCGAACAGTATCACCATAGGATGTGCCGACAGTGACATTCAGCCAAAAACCTCGGCATATACTTAGACTCCTACTTGACGTTCGACAGGCACATAAGTGAAACCATCAAGAAATCAATGGGAACGTGTAGCAGTCACCGCTCAAACTGCGTGCTTCTTCTCCTTGGTGATTCTTAAGAAACTGGGCGCTGCAGAGCAGACTCATTAAGTGTATTGCAGACTCATTAAGTGAATTTTCATTGTCTCCTTGTCCGTCTTGTGGGTCTTCAATGTTTAACTTTTCTTGTTACTCGTCTATCTCTGACTGTCCGTCCATGTCCTCTTGTTGTCCACTCATACACATTGTTCCGCACACACACCAACACGTACGGGCCGCCTTTGGCAAAGGCCCGTGCTCCCTCGTGCAGAAGGGAGCAATCTTCCCCCCTCCACCCCCCACCCCAAATAAAGTAACCCTGGCGGATACGAGTTTCTCTATCTGCGAACCGACTAGCCCTAAGAACACTCGCTATCACCAACAAACTTTGATGTTTATTAACAGGAAAAAAGACCACTTCGACAAAGAGACACGAATCACCATCCTTCAGTCACTGGTACTCAGTACCATCAAATACGGCATAACCATTTGGGAGACCACCAACTCTACCTTACTTGACAAGGTACAGAAAGTACAAAACTTTGCAATCAAAGTAGCAGACGGGAAAGCCAGGAAATTTGATCACGTCACACCATTATTTAATGAATTGAAGTGGCTCAGAATAAAAGATCTCGTCACCTTCACCTTAGTAATAACACTTTAAACACAAAATAGAAGTTCTCCCAGAAAATATCCTCTCCCTTACAACTGTTAACATTATATCAAACTCCACGACACGGCAGCAGAACAATCTATATGTCCCCAGAACAAACACTGACACAGGTGCGAGAGCTCTTTCTGTACTAGGGAGAGAGAGAGAGAGAGAGAGAGAGAGAGAGAGAGAGAGAGAGAGAGAGAGAGAGAGAGAGAGAGAGAGAGAGAGAGAGAGAGCTGTGGAACTCACTACAATTGTGAAATAAAAAAAAACTCCAACAACTTGACTGCATTGAAAACGAATCTCAAAAAGAAATTACTGACTTCTGTATGATAAGAACGTATATATTCTTCATTTATATCTAATGTGTGTTGTGTAAT
>NW_026111676.1:1295315-1296936 GCF_024679095.1 Eriocheir sinensis
TAATTCAAACCACCAAATTTTTGTTCACCATCGATACAGGGCGAGAATCTAGTAGCTCCCACCTTCAGTGGTCCCGTTCAGCAGGACTGATTCATTTCAAAACAAGCTCGACCGACACTTCCTTCTACTTGATATCTACTTAAGTAGAAATGCGAAGTCTTAATTAATTAGTGACATGTGATTGATATATTTTCACTTAGGTTTAAGGACAGACCACCTAATCTGGACCAAAGGGTCTGTGTGGTTTGAATATCTAGGTAAAAAAATTATTACCCTCCCACATAGCTTCTCCCTCCTCCACCTTCCTCCTCCTCTTCATCTTCTTCCCACCGTCTCCTTCAGAATTGACACAACACTAAGTGTGGCACACCTCAACAACGAACTCTACGGTATTGGGTATTTCAATTTTCTCACGCGCCTACATAAGTTACGAGTGACGGGAACATCATATTGGAAACGGATTATGTAGCGGAGAAGCAGACGACGTGAAGGGTACCCCGGAGACCACTTGAGTCACTCCTTCACAAACGCATCTCGTAGCTCGTTTTCTTTTTCTTTTCGTCGTGTGTAAACAAGAAAAATATTGTCTACGATGGGTTTTTTTTCTAATGGAGTGTTACATCTCTCTCTCTCTCTGTCTTTAAATGAAAACGAATAACTCCCACAATTGCTGCCCGCCCTACAACTCCCGCCCCTCCCCTATCCCCCTGTCTGTTGTTTCTCACCCACTAACTCGGTTCCTCACCCTTTCACCCACCCACCCATCATCATCCATTCATCCTCATCCACCCACGCTTTCCCGTTAGCCTCACCTCACCCCCTCACTAACTAGTCAAATACTACCAAATCACTTGCATTCCATTCAGTCTCTGGTCACCCTCTTCACACACCCAAGTCACCCAACTTCCTACCCATATATTACGGTGCCACCCGTTTCTCCTGTGGGTGCCTGCATGGTGGAGGGGTGGAGGTGAGGGAAGTGGAGCAGGTATGGGAGTGGTGGTTGATGAAGTAGTGGAAAAGAAAGAGGTGATGGAATGGTGGAGGAGGAAGTGGAGGTGATGGAGAAGGTGGCGGGAAGGACGGATGTGGTGGTTGGATAAATGGGATGTGGTGGGGGGAGATGGAGTAGGATATGGTTGCTGTGGTTGAATGGTTGTGGTTGAGGAAGTGGAGAACAAGAAATGGAAGTGATGGGGGAGTTGATGTGATGGGAGAGATGGATGCGATGGATGGGTGGAGGACGAGGTGGATGTGGTGTCGTTTTCTTTACTGTTCGTTTTGTTGTTTCCAAATATTTCTTGTGATAGTTGCTGATTATTTTAGGTCTTTATAATACACACTTGCACACACACACACACACACACACACACACACACACACACACACACACACACACACACACACACACACACACACACAGGCACATGCACACACACAGGCACACACACACTTCAACACTTACATGACGCGGCGACTTGGACACAAAACCCACCTTTCTCCTGTAAAAGAAAAGAAAAATTGCAATTAAAAATCTTTGGTGTAGAACTCTGAATATTTAAAGTTATTTCCGTTGAATATCGTGTTCTTAAGTATTTCTACCATCATAGAACAGTTATTA
>NW_026111677.1:0-10000 GCF_024679095.1 Eriocheir sinensis
ATATATATATATATATATATATATATATATATATATATATATATATATATATATATATATATATAAAGCAGAACTTTCCTCGTAGATGGCTTTGCATTACCAACGTCATTTTTTTATGTCCCGAATTCTGCTCATCGTTTGTAAGTCGAATTTTCAACTGCATCTGATAATTATTTTTTTTTTTTTTTTTTAGCATTCGTTAGCCAAACAACCTTGACGTTACTGTAAGCTCTTTCAATAACATTGACCCTAAAAGTAAATATATATATATATATATATATATATATATATATATATATATATATATATATATATATATATATATATATATATATATATATATATATATATATATATATATATATATATATATATATATATATATATATATATATATATATATATATATATATATATATATATATATATATATATATATATATATATATATATATATATATATATATATATATATATATATATATATATATATATATATAAGAGCAAAAAAAAGGAAACGATAATGAAAAAAAAGCCCGCTACTCACTGCTCATACAAAAGAGTCAAGAGGAGTGGCCGAAAGATAGGTCAGTCTCGTCAGGAGAGGTGTCCTGATATCTTCCTCTTGAAAGAGTTCAAGTCGTAGGCAGCAGGAAATACAGATGAAGGAAGACTGTTCCAGAGTTTACCAGCGTGAGGGAGAAGAGTGAAAATGATGGTTAACTTGTGCGTAAGGGATTTGGACAGTAAAAGGATGCGCCTGATTAGAAAGTCGTTTGCGGCGAGGCCGCGGGAGGGGGGAGCCATGCAGTTACCAAGTTCAGAAGAACAGTCAGCGTGAAAATATTGATAGAAGATAGAAAGAGAGGCAACATGGCGGCGGAATTTAAGAGGAGAGCTGATGAGACGAAGAGCCTTAGACTCCACTCTGTCCATCAGAGCTGCGTGAGTGGAGCCCCCCTAACACGTGAGATGCATACTCCATACGAGGGCGGACAAGGCCCCTGCATATGGATAGCAACTGTGCGGGAAATAACTGGCCGAGCCGATACAGAACGCCCAATCTCGAAGAAGCTGATTTAGTGAGAGAGGAGATATGAAGTTTCCAGTTAAGATTTTGAGTTAAGGATAGACCGAGGATGTTTAGTGTTGGAGACGGTGACAGCTGAGTGTTGTTGAAGAATAGGGAATAGGTGTTTGTAAGATTGTGTCGAGTTGGTAGGTGGAGAAATTGGGTTTTTGAGGCATTGAAGGACACAAGGTTCCTTTTACCCCCATCGGAAGTGATAGGTTAAGCGTTCTGCAGCCTCCAGCCTAGAGTCATGTAATTCCTGTTGAGAGGGTCTTCTGTTGAAGGAAGTTGAATAATGTAGAGTGGAGTCGTCAGCGTATGAGTGGATAGGACAGTTTGTTATGGAAAAAAGATCATTGATGCATAACAGAAAGAGAGTGGGTGATAGGACAAAGCCCTGTGGAACACCACTGTTGATAGGTTTAGGACTTTAGGGGAAGAACAGTGACAGTCTACCACAGCAGAGATAGAACGGCCGGAAAGGAAACTGGAGATAAAGGAATAGAGAGAGGGATAGAATCCGAAAGAGGGCAATTTATTAAGCAAAGATTTGTGCCAGACTCTATCGAAGGTTTTTGATATGTCTAGCGCAACTGAGAAAGTTTCAACGAAACAGCTAAGAGAGGATGACCAAGAATCAGTTAAGAGAGTAAGAAGATCGCCAGTAGAACGTCTCTTGCGGAACCCATACTGACGATCAGATAGATGGTTATAAGTGGAAAGGTGCTTTTGAATCTTCCGGTTAAGGATTGATTCAAAAGCTTTAGATAGACAGGAAAATAAAGCTAGAGGACGGTAGTTTGAGGGGCACGGAAAGACTCACCAGTCATTCATGTAACTGAGACCCACACCTTTTTTTTTACTTGATATCATATTATTAATTTGATGATATTTGTCAATTTACTGCAATTAATAAAGCTGGATAGAAATTCCTCTATAAATTGGAATTTGTAGAATATTAGAAAATGTAAATGGATCATAATATCTTGCATAATATAGTAGTTGACACAGAATTCAGTGAACTAGATAAGTCTTAGAAATAAACAATAGAAAGTCTCAGACAATTGCACAAACTTTCAAAATTTAATACTACAAAATTTCTGGGTCAGGACATTTCAGAGAGGCGCCTAGTCAGTTTCTCGGGAGCCCCGCATCGACCCTTCAAACGAACACCTGACAAAACATGCTAAAGACGACGAATAATAGCGCAAATAACCCTCGAACAGGATCTTTTCAGGCCAGAACGAGAATACGAGCAAAACGAGTGCGCTGCTGCTCCGTCCCAGAATATTCTCTCCAATAAACCACACAGCGAATAGGAGCACACCACCCTCACCACCTGCTCCCCGCCCCCTCACGACAGCCACGCAAGCCACCAGGAGCAAAGGTCTGTGACGAACGCTTTTAAAACCGGCCAGGTACTAACGACCCCGGAAAACATACCACCCGTGACCTCTTAAATCAGCGCGCCCTTGGAGCGCCTGCGACGGTCAATAAAGGACACAACCCGCCCTTGTAATTCATCGCCCGAGTTTTTAAATGCACATTGAGTCTTGTCCTCTCCTTTCAGCGCCCGGCTGTTCCAGGAGGCGTAAATTATGCTTTTTTCTCTCTCTCTTTCGTGGCTGGACCGAGGTACGAAAAATAAATATGTAGAAAGAGAGGTTGAGGAAGGGAGAGATCGCGGGGGATGAGGAGAAAGAGGAGGAAGAGGAGGAGTGAGAAAGGAGGAGGGAGATGAAGGTGGAGGTGGAGGGAACGAGCATTACCCATGTCGCAGAGAAAGTTATGAATAAGACGCTTTATATTGCCTTGAGAAACGGGCGGCCTCGTGGGTGCTAGAACCTGCCTGGCTCGCGTGGTGCTGGACGGGTGAACTGTTGAACTGGTCCGCCGGCATTACTTCCTCCCTCCATCACTACGGGTTTGGCGGGGCTGTGGCTGGGGCGCGCGTCGTTAAATTAACCTCTCATTTGTTCATCTGTCACCGTGATGGATGCCAGTGAATGCCCCGCGAGCCGGTCTCTCCCCGCCACCAGCCTCACCTGATCCCTGCTTCCTCAATGAGCCTCCCACCTGAGTGCACGGAGCAGGGGCATGGGGTGAGGTGACGCAGGTGGGGTGTGTGTGTGTGTGTGTGTGTGTGTGTGTGTGTGTGTATGAACAAGCAGTGATGCATGGGGTATGTTGTGTGGTGCGTGGTATGTGGTGCAAATAAGTGGTATAGTGAGGTGTTCTTAAGTGTGATGCAGTGTGGTGTTAAGAAGCGTAGTGGGCAGGTGTCATAGTCTTGCATGCACTGTGTTCTGCAGGCGTGTGGTTAGCAAATGGTAGTGTGGTGGGGAGTCGTAAACTAACTATCGTGCTTGAAACTACAGTAAAAAAAAAAAAAAAGTGTGATGTGGCGCGGTGGACAGACGTGAGAAATGCAAGAGGTATGGTGCGATGCGATATTACGGAATGATGTGTGGGGAAATGCGTTGTGACAGACATATGGTGCAATGGTCTGGTGATGTGTGAAGTAGTGCTGTTGGGTATGGTGTTTTGGGGATGTGCTGGGAAAGGCATATCTAGTATGATGGGAAGTAATGTGTAGTGGAGTGAGCTTTGCCTAGTGATGACGTATGGTATGGTGTGGAACAGTAAGGTATGGTGGTTGAATCTACTGTGACAGGTGTGGGAGGAGGGGGAGCATGACAAGGTGTGGTGTGTTGCTGGTGAGGTGCTGGCCAGGTGACAGGAGGGAAAGGAAAGGTTAAGCAAGGCGAGGCGGAGCGATGCAAGACAGGGCACGGAGAGGCGAGGCGGTGTCAGTGTCCCCGGAACACCTATGGATAAGTCTTCGATCGGTAAATTAATGTAAGCCACACTGCCATAATGCACGGGGCAGGTTGAGGCTGGTGTGCATGGCAACTTGTGGGGGGATAAAGGGGGTTAAAGGGGGTAAAGATTGACGGGAAGGGGGGCTGGGTGTGCTGAACCCTCCTGCTGCGCCGTATCGAGTGGTGTTGCTTTAGAATGAGGTAAATATTGTGCTGTGTTGGGTGGGTTGTAGATTACTATTGCATTCAATAATGGCATTAGACTTTCTTATGCACAGTTCTTTTGTTGCCTGCCTCAGCACCGGGCTCCTGCGTGGCATAGTTTTATACTAGCTTTTTGCTCCGTCTTGTACTTCACAGTGGAAGAGGAAAGTAAAAAAGTTTATTGAACTATTAGTACAATTTACATCGCTGTACAGCACTGCTTTTTACGACTCAAGTTAACGGTATTTCATTTTTTTTTTGTGTGTGTGTGTGTGAGTGTGTGTGTGTATGAGCGTGTGTGTGAGCAGAAGATGGAGGGTTGGGGAGGGTTAATGGAGAAAGAGAGAAAAGAGGAGAGACGGGGGACACTGTGAGGGTGGACCTGGGTGAGGCGAAGGGCATGGAGAACTAACAATGGGGAGAGAACATGGAGGGTAAGGATTGGTGGTTCGGAGGAGGCAGGAGGAGGGAGAGGAAGGGGGCAATAGGGGCAGCTAGGGCAGTGCACGGGGCAACGTAGTGATCCGTGAGTGTGCAGAGAAGTGAACACACGCAGGTACCAACGTTATAATGTTTGAGTTACATAATGGCGAATATTCTGACAAAAAGTTTTACCAACACTCCCTGCTGGGAAGCCGTTCACAGCATTGTTTAAAGATGAATCAGAAAAGTGTTTCCTTGATTTCATTTTGTGGTTTTCACAGCTCACCGAAGGCGGTGGCTGAGTCGTCAAAGTAACGGCCTCGTGTTCAGGAGGACGCGAGTTCAATCCCCGCCCGGTGCCACCAAGCTGGGATTTTTCAGCCGCCGCCGAGTGGCTTAAAACTACCCACATGCTGTCCAGAAGACCACCTATCAACCCGGACTCTAGATTCGAGGATCAAAGATGAGCTCTGGGAGGGCAGCATGAGCCAATGCAAGATGGCGCCACTATAAACACTTGCCTGCGCCAGAACGGGCTGGGCCGACCATCAGGACCTACCGGAAAGAAGCCTTGGACCGACCATCAGGATCCACCTGGAAGAAGCCTACCGGCGCAATAGGCTGCAATGTAAAAAAAAAAAAAAAAAAAAAAAACAATACAATATTTTCTTCACGCCCCCTGACTCCACTGATTTAACAAAACGTTCCGTTCAATCTGGCAAACACCTAGATGTTTGCGTTATGGATATCACCATGTGGCTCATTTCTTTCTTATAATGGAGAATATATATATATATATATATATATATATATATATATATATATATATATATATATATATATATATATATATATATATATATATATATATATATATATATATACTTTCAATTCCCATCGGCGCTGGTTGACGTACAGCCTTGCATTGTGACCAAAGGCCACTCAATTTCCCAAGGTGGTTTATCCGTGAAACTGTATCATAAAAAATACTGGTTTCATTTGGCAAGTTTTTTTCATAATATTCGTCTCAATAGAAAGGCCAGACGTCATATACAAGTGTGTGCAAATGACATGAATTGTTGCCTCAATCAGTATTATATGTTACCAACAACTACAAATTTATATTTACAAGTCTTTCAATATATTTAAATTATTAATCAATAGTAAACGCTTCTTAACGTCATTTTCTCTGGAGATGCCAGGACAGATGTAAATCAAATATATATAGATATATATATATATATATATATATATATATATATATATATATATATATATATATATATATATATATATATATATATATATGAAATTATAATTCATAAAATTTAGAATTGCAATATCATTATAAAATTTCCTAAAATTCTCTCTCTCTCTTCACACACACACACACACACACCAGATAATTAAGCACACACATGCATAAACACACACAGAGAAACGCTAAAACAATATAAAGAATCATAGCCTACTACGCTTTACCAAATTAAAGTACATACAACTAAGTTTTGTTAACTGGATGCACTTAACAGTAGAAGGATATTAAAGTACGTCATGAGGAATATCAGTAATTGTGTGTATGACCAATAAGATCCGCAATGACAGCAAATAATGTTCTCTCTAACACCAAGACCCGTATTTCCGGTGTGGTGTCATCCCATCCTAATCTGCGCTGCGCGGAAACCAATGTTTACAAACACAGTGTTGATATCGTCGTTTGTCCCAGGCAAGATGGCGGCAAGACACCATGGCAGCTTTTTTGACATACAAGGGGCGTAGGTTACCTCATTCATCACATTTACTGACATACAAGGGGCGTAGGCTGTCTCATTTATCACATTTACTGACATACAAGGGGCGTGGGCTGTCTCATTTATCACATTTACTGACATACAAGGGGCGTAGGCTGTCTCATTCATCACATTTACTGACATACAAGGGGCGTGGGCTGTCTCATTTATCACATTTACTGACATACAAGGGGCGTGGGCTGTCTCATTTATCACATTTACTGACATACAAGGGGCGTGGGCTGTCTCATTTATCACATTTACTGACATACAAGGGGAATAGGCTGCCTCATTTATCACATTTACTGACATACAAGGGGCGTAGGCTGTCTCATTTATCACATTTACTGACATACAAGGGGCGTGGGCTGTCTCATTTATCACATTTACTGACATACAAGGGGCGTGGGCTGTCTCATTTATCACATTTACTGACATACAAGGGGTGTAGGTTGTCTCATTTATCACATTTACTGACATACAAGGGGCGTAGGTTGTCTCATTTATCACATTTACTGACATACAAGGGGTGTAGGTTGTCTCATTTATCACATTTACTGACATATAAAGGGTGTAGGTCATCTAATTTATCACTTTAAAATAGATAAAGAATAAACTTAGGTGGGACGTTTCATGATAGGCAGTCAACAAAAAACACGGTACCGTGTCATAGCTTATCCACCCTCTGTTTGTAAACAAAGCCCGCGCATGCGCAGATCAGGATGGGATGTCTTATTATAGCGGCTGTCTCATGACACCACACCGGCACCACATTAGGGTACATTGAATTTTTGTCAAAATTGGCAAAATTATTAATGCAATTTAGACTTTCCTATGTGTGGAATATTACTATACGTAACACTAAAACCTGTCGCATAATCCGCCTTCAGAAATGTAAGCATTAAAGAAAAGATTTTTTTGTATTATGCTGCAGGGTAAATGTACATGGAATTCTCTAAAAAAAAATTCAAATGTTTGTTGTGACCTTGTAAACAGTGCCTTAAGAGTGCACGTTTCACCTCACAAATTGGTACTTCTTCAGTGCCCCCAACACCACATATTCATAAGACTAAACACACACGCACACACACACACACACACACTGACGCACTTGCCACGTCTTCACAGGAATATAATAAGTAACATAATCATTGGAGTGCATAAAATGTGCCGCTTAACGAACCCATTTGTCTTACGCGAGGCACTAATTAACACGAGGCGGAGGAGGGCGGCGAGGGCGGCCACCTGACTGAAATGGCCGACAATCAACCTTTCCCTTCATCCCTTTATATCTCCGCATCCCCCCCTCCCAGGCATCAACAGTCACTTCACACGTACTGCTGGGGGCCTCGGGCAGCACCAGGGGGCAGGGGACGCGCCGCGGGGGGACGGGGGCACGGATGACGCACGATTACCTGGACGACGATCACACACACACAATGTAACTCACGGCGACGCGCGGCGATGGCGGAGAGGAAGGAAGGGAGAGGCGGGTCATAGGTGGCTTTGGGAGGGAAGGGGGGAGGAGAGGAGGGGAGGAGGGAATGGCATAGGAAGGAGGGGGGAGGAGAGCAAGGGAAGCTGGGAGGGAGCAGAGGAGGGGAAGGGGGGATGGCAGAGGAAGCGGGCAAGAAAGTAGGGGGGATCTCTCTAGCAGGGAAGTGTTGCTGTGCTTGTCTGGAAAATATGTCCCGCTCGTCATGACAGGTTTGCCAGTTACTTTATAATTTGTTGTTCATGTCAGTTAATATTCCTGATCATCATTACATTCTTTACATCAAGTTCAATTGTTTTCATCTTTTATGGAGAGAGAGAGAGAGAGAGAGAGAGAGAGAGATACGCACTCCACCTCGTCTGATAAAAATGTACCGGAGGCTCTAGACCGGTGTTTCCTTTTAACCTAGAGGGCTGGCATTGTCATGTTTGCTGAAACTCGTCTTAGAAGGTGCTGGGAAAGTGCTTCAGTGGAATACAGTGCAATACATTAGACTCATTAGAGCATTGACAACGATTCACGAAACCCTATAGCGCATAAAATATTTAGCGAGGGACTCGCGGACTTGGCATCAATGCATGCTTGGGTGATTGTCTCGCGGCCTCACCTCACTGGCTTATTCTAAACTTGTTCTAGCGTGCATTTGTGTCTCATTGTTATCCCATCAGTCAGGGATACCAAAAGTAGAGTAGGGGTTTGCAGCTAGCCTACAGACAGTTTAAATAGCTTTCTCTCTCTCTCTCTCTCTCTCTCTCTCTCTCTCTCTCTCTCTCTCTCTCTCTCTCTCTCTCTCTCTCTCTCTCTCTCTCTCCATTAGCACCGATCTTATCTAAACGTAGTTATTCTTTTAATTGCTGTTCCTTAATGCCATTAGTTACCTACAAATAGTGGAACATCTGTGTTATGATAGCACACTGACAGTACAGAATGTATTTGCCGTAATTAAGCGAGTGTTTACATTATGATTACATAGCATTACTGCAAACTACGACTTAGTCAGGACTGAAAACAATAAGAAATATTACAACATTAGTTACTGAAGGACATAGTAGTAGTACTAGTAGTAGTAGTAGTAGTAATAGTAGTAGTAATAGAAGTAGTAGTTGAAGTAGTGGTAGAAGTAGTATAAAAAAGTAGAGGTAGTAGTAGTAACGGTAGTAGTAGTAGTAGTAGCAGTAATAGAAGTAGTAGTAGAAGTAGTGGTAGAAGTAGTAGTAGCAGTAGGGGTAGTAGTAGTAGCAGTAGTAGTAGTAGTAGTAGTAGTAGTAGTAGTAGTAGTAGTAGTAGTAATGGAAGTAGTAGTAGAAGTAGTGGTAGAAGTAGTAGTAGCAGTAGGGGTAGCAGTAGTAGTAGTAGCAGTAGCAGTAGTAGTAGTAGTAGTAGTGGGGAAAAAATACAGCATTCATAGGACTTCCAGAAATCAAACTTCCCGCTTTAATCACTGGATGTGTCCATTTCGTTCACTTAGCGTTGTTAGGAATGTCGTTCAGGTTTATGTCTAATAGCTTAATAAACAAATTTATCATTAAAGATGTCGATATTTTTGTTCAATATAGCCCGATATTGTTAAAAGTGACAAGGGTTATAATTGAAATACAAAGTCAATTTGATGCAAGTTGAAAGAAGTTGAGAAGAGTCCAACGAACGCGCGAGGACATCGCCATTGCAGTGATGCCAAGTCCGAATAATTACCCGAGCTGATTTATCTGCGCGTGGTTTCCGTGACCCTGACTGTTTTTTAATAGAAGACTATAGTCCATCGACTCTTAACTTGAGCCCTGTGCCTCGTGAAGAGGAAACCTCCATTGCTTACAAATCCAACGATGACCTGCGCATGGCGATCTCTCTCACTGTTAGCCTGTACGTTATCTATTTATGGAACATATATACACTCATAAAACGACTGCATGGTGTTATGAATGGCTTGGGAATAGAGGGAAAGACAACGAATGAGTCACGCTCAAGGGCTCAAGTTAAAATCGATAGACTATGAACATCTGGGCCCGTATTTTGCATAGTGCTTATGGTCGACCCATGCGGAGACGGTAGCCGAAAGGTCAGCGTGCGGGAGTGGTGAGCCTAGGCCGGGGGTGAACCAGAGGACCTAAGTTCGAGTTACATCGATGCACGCTGACAATCTTAAACCATCGCTGAGTAGCGAAAAATTATCCACATTTTATTTATTTATTTATTT
>NW_026111677.1:12500-52500 GCF_024679095.1 Eriocheir sinensis
TTTCGTCAATCAATATCATAACCACACGCATGAAACCTCTCCATAGCAAACTCACCTCTCTTACAACACTCATCCTTCTCCCTTACCCTTCGAAACTTCTTATCTTCCTCATTTTCGTCAATTAATATCACAACCACACCCGCTCGCCACGCATAAGACCTCTACTCATCCGCGGCCAGGTCTCCGTGTTGACGTGGGAGCCTCGTCCAAACAGTCAGCTCTTGCCTCACCAGCTGTAAGTCAGACGTGTAAGAGATGCTACAACGGTGCCTCTCACATCACAACCTTGCTCCTCCGACCGCTACTGCTCCCTGGTCACGGCTCCTTCTCCCCTTCTTACCCCCCTCGACCCCTAACCCCCGTCTTGCAGGATCGGCCACTTGAGTCTCATCTTGTTCCCGACTTGCCACTGACTGAGAAGCGCTTATGAGGTTGCAGTGGTGGTGGTGTTAGTGGTGGTGGTGGTGAGGGTCAGGGTGGTGTTTGGGTTATACAAGTTGAGGGGACTTTATGAACTATTAGGTGTGTGTGTGTGTGTGTGTGTGTGTGTGTGTGTGTTATTGGTTTTCGTCACACGTTGAAGGTTAATTAAAGAAACCTGCGGCGTTGTGAAAATGTTAGTGTAAGGCGCGAAATTTTAGATGATGAAGAGGTGGAGGAGAAGGAATAAAATGATGATGAGGAAAAAGAAGAAGAAGAAGAAGAAGAAGAAGAAGAAAGTAGTAGAAAATAACAAGAACAAGGGAAAAAAAAAAAATCAAACGGAGATCAGTTATAAAAGAAGCAAAACAAGAACAAGCATAAGAACAAGAAAAAACTGCAGCAGAGAAAAAAATCTAACAATTCAGAACAAAAAAAAAAAATACACTACAAAAAATGGAAAATAACACAAGTAACATTAATACGGATCATACTGACAACAAAAGCGGAGGCATACGTGCTGACAACGCTGATGAGGATGATGAGGATGATAAACCTGATGATGCTGATGATGACGGCGGTGATGGTGGCGCTAATGACAATTGTGAGTGTGAGGCTGACAATGACTCGCTTAGGCCTATTTACGCGCCCCGTCATCACGCCATTAAAGGTCATAAACCCCAGCGCGTAGGAAGAGGAAAGACGCCGTTGAATAGGCCTATATAAGTCGCGGCGGTGATGTGTTTATGAGTTTCTGTGAATAGGACAATCTTTCTCTGAGGACGTGATAACTCTCTCTCTCTCTCTCTCTCTCTCTCTCTCTCTCTCTCTCTCTCTCTCTCTCTCTCTCTCTCTCTCTCTCTCTCTCTCTCTCTCTCTCTCTCTCTCTCTCTCTCTCTCTCTCTCTCTCTCTCTCTCTCTCTCTCTCTCTCTCTCTCTCTCTCTCTCTGCCTCATCATCTTCCTCTCCATTTTTTTCACTATAGCGTAATAACC
Organism: Eriocheir sinensis; assembly: GCF_024679095.1. NCBI lineage: Eukaryota > Metazoa > Arthropoda > Malacostraca > Decapoda > Varunidae > Eriocheir > Eriocheir sinensis. The sequence goes on from NW_026111677.1 coordinate 13,916, forward strand.
GCTCTTCACATTTATTTCAATTGCCTCTTCCAGCTCTCCTTCCTGTCCCTTCCCTGCCACGCTGCCTCCTCAAAAGTCCCTTCCATTATCTTGCCCCGCCTTGCCTAACCTACACTCGTGTCTCGGTTTCCCCGGCTGCATAACGCTATACTCCTTTCACATTAAGGGTAATGGACTCGGACAGGCCCTGGTAATAACAAATCGACCGACACCCTCCCTCCTGCCTACCTTCCTTGTGTATACTCGGATTCACGTAAATACACACCAGTCCGGACCCGCGCCTCTACAAACAAATGTGTGTACTTAAGACGAAGACCCACGCTCCGTCGGTCTACATAGGCGTGTATCGACGTAACCATTCGTCTTCGCTGTAGCCTATGTGTTTTTGTGTTATTATCATCGCCCTCGCCATCACCACCACCCACCATCACCGCAACGACCACCACACCCTCCATAGAGAGAGTCACCTGGTGTACGGCGATGATAATGTACCTAATCAATTACCTGTACCTGAGGGAGAACGAAGAGGGGACGGAATGAAAGGGAGAAGGGTTAGGGAAGGGAAGAAAGGGGAGAGCGGTTGGGGACGAGGAAGGGGAGGGAGGGCAGAAGGTTAGGGTTCGGGAAGGGAAAAGAGGTGAAGGGAAGGGGAAGGACTGAGGACGAAGAGGGGACACGAGAGAAAGAGAAAAGGTAAAGGAAGGGTAGAAAAGGGAGAATGGTTCAGTACGAGGAAGGGCTCGGAAAGGGGAGGGAGGGGAATAGAGAACGTTGGGGACAAGGAAGAGAGGGAGAGGGGAAGAAGAGAGAAGATAATTAAGGATGAGGAAAAGAGGGGAAGGAGATGGCTTCGTCAAGGACAGGGAAGGTTAGAGAAGGCGAGTGGGGTACAGAGAAGGCAAGAGTTGGAGAAGACAAGGAAAGGGAAGAAAGGGGAGTAGGTAGGAGAAAGTCAAGATCTGGGAAAGGAAAGGGAAGAGAAGAGAAGGATGGAAGGAGGAGAAAGGTTGAAGGCGAGTGAGGTAGAGATGAAGCAAACGTGCGGAAAATTAAGGGAAGCAAAAGGAGTAGGGTTAGAGGGGATTAGGTAGGAGAAACTTACAGCCTAGAAAAAGGAAGGGAAGAAAAGGGAAGGGATGGATAGAAAGGATGAAAGGTTGGAAGCGAGTGAGGAAGGGGAAAACAAGAGCGCAGGGAAAGGAAAGGAAGGAAAGGGAGAAGGGTTACAGGGGAGCAGGTAGGAAAAAGTTTAAAAATGTCAAATGGAAGGAAAGGATAAGGAATGGAAGGATGGAAAGGGAGACGGGTGGAAGGCAGGTTGGGAAAGGAGAAAACAAGTGCTGTGGGAGAAGGAAGGAAGGGAAGAGGAGCTGAGGACGATGAGGCAAGGAATGGCAGGAAAGGGAAGGAAACGGGAGATGGGGAAGGGGACGAGGGTGAGGGTAACGTAGCTTAGTAGGTCTTGTACTTTATGAGACCCCGACATGAACGGTGAGGAAATGAGGTCAGCGCCCGAGTGTGTGTGTGTGTGTGTGTGTGTGTGTGTGTGTGTGTGTGTGTGTGTGTGTGTGTGTGTGTGTGTGTGTGTGTGTGTGTGTGTGTGTGTGTGTGTGTGTGTGTGTGTGTGTGTGTGTGTGTGTGTGTGTGTGTGTGTGTGTTGGCTCTCATCCTTTATTCAATCGATCTCTTATATACCAGAGCAATCCCCGCTGATTACATAAACACACACACACACACACCATAACACACCCAAACACACAAAAACAACTCCTAAGTCCACACACAAACAAGCGAACAACTACAGCATACACACACAAACAAGCGAACAACTACAGCATACACACACAAACAAGCGAACAACTACAGCATACACACACACACACACACACACACACACACACACACACACCATAACACACCCAGACACACCAAAAAACAACCTTCACTCCCACACAAACAATCAAACAACCGCAGCACACATACAAACACACAAACACACAAACAAAACACAAAACCTTCCCATCAGACGGCCGGCGTAAATCACTCCAAGAAACAGCGAGTCTTACGTATCCCGGCATTTAAACATAATTACGCGGAGACTCCACCCATAGCACACAACCACAACCACCGCCACCACCACCACTACCACCGCTACTACCGCCACCACGGACTCGTTAATAAGACCGGTCAGGTAAAAAAAAAAAATAGGAAGAGAAAAGTAGCAGTAGCATCAGGAACAGCAGCAGCAGTAGTAGTAGTAGTAGTAGTAGTAGTAGTAGTAGTAATAGTGATAGTAATAGTAGTAGTAGTAGTAGTAGTAGTAGTAGTAGCCAGCATGCTCGGGGAGGTATGCCAAGACATCACTACCAAGCCGGCACTGCTTCCCCTGGACGGCGAACACCTTCGGTACAGGACGGCCAATACCTCACAGGAGGCACGGGTTGATGTAAGTCCCCGCGGATTTTGGGTGCGCGGACAGCGGGCGTTCATGGACATCCGCATATTCGACCCGATGGCTGCCTGTCACCGTGAGCTGCCCCTGCAAGCCGCCCACCACAGGAACGAGCAGGAGAAGACAAGGGCATACGGTGAAAGAATCCAACATGTGGATCAGGGCAGCTTCACCCCCCTCGTCTTCACCACATCCGGCGGGATGGGTCCCAGGGCCCAATGCTTCTACGCACGCCTCACGGAACTAATCTCAGAAAAGAAGCATCAGCCAAGGAGCCACGTTGTCGCCTGGATGAGGTGTCGCCTCTCGTTCTCCCTGCTCAGGTCGGCCATCCTATGTCTCAGAGGCACCAGACACTCTTGCCCAAAAGCCACCAACATCTCCAATATGGACCATGAAGCCACAGTGGTGGAGAGTGACATTAGGGTGGGTCGGGAGTGACTTGAGTAGGGAAGGAAAGGGGGATCTGGACGTAATAGATGATAGGTGATTTAGTGCTAGGCAGAATTAGTGATATGGTTGGATGCCACAGTCATTAGCGAACAGAGTTGGGGCTAATGACCTCCAAGCTATGGAGCCCTCCATGATTATGTGTCGGGAAAATAAACATGGGTGGAGGTATCATTTATGTAGTAGTAGTAGTAGTAGTAGAAGGAGGAGGAGGAGGACGAGGACGAGGACGAGGAGGGGGAAGAGAGAGAAGCTGAAGAACAAGAACAAGAACAATAAGAACAAAAAACAAGAACAAGAACAAGAAGACGAGGTAGAGGAACAAGAAAGAGAAGAATAAAGAGAACAAGTACAAGACGAAGAACAACAAAATACAGAGCAAGAACAAAAATACGAACTAGAGAAATAAGAAAGAGAAAACAAGAAGAACAGGATCAAAATCACGAACAAGAACAAGAACAAAACGTAAAGCAAAAGGTGGAATAGAAAAAAAAAACATAATAGAACGCAGCCACAACCAACAGCAGAAGCACTAGCAGGAAGAGGAGAAACAAGCGAAGACAGAACAAAGGAAGGAATTACAAGCAAAGGATAAGAAGGAGGAGGAGGAGGAGGAGGAGGAAGAAGAGACAGAGCGAGTCGGCCACATATAGGGGGATTACCCGGCGCCATTCACCTACTCGCTCGGATGCGGATACGAGAGACCACAAAGAGCGTGCGGTTTCTACTCCTCCTTCCGCGTAGTTGGAGGCGGCGACCGACCTTGGCTTTCCGGCGCAGCGCTCCCACCGTGGCTCTAATTAAGGAGATGAAGGTTAGCGCGCGTCCTTCCCGGCGGAGTGAGTGTGATGTGGTTACGTGTGTGTGTGTGGGAGGGGTGGGAAAGAGGGGGGGAAAGGGGGTGTTGAGTGTATGTGTCGGGGGGAGAGCTCTGCGTGTGTGTGTGTGTGTGTGTTTAATGCATGTACCAACCTCTTTACTATAGCTATTGCAGTCGTCATCGCAATTATCTTCATTAAAATGATCGTTATAATTTTAGGTGATTTGAATTTCTTTTACTTTTCCTCCTCCTCTACATTACTTTTTTCTTCTTCTTCATCATCTATATCTGCTTCTTCTTCTTCTTTTTCCTCTTCTTCTTCTTCTTCTTCTTCTTCTTCTTCTTCTTCTTCTTCAGTTATTATTATTATTATTATTTTTTATCATTATTATTATTATTATTATCATCATCATCATCATTATTATTAGCACCGTGTCCTTTTTGTCGTAGAGATGGTGGTGGGTAGTGTTGATTGAAATACTGTGGTGGTGGTGATGGAGGTTGTGGTGGTGGTGGTGATTGTGGTGGTAATGTATATAATCATTGTGAAAATGGTGATGACTGTGATAATAACAAAAATGGTCATGGTGGTGACGATTATGATGATGATTATGATGATAACGGTGATGCTGGTAGCGACAGTAGTGGTTTCTGAGACTGTTAAGTAATTTTGGGAGATATGTGGAGGTGGTATATACTATATAGTAGTAGTAGTAGTAGTAGTAGTAGTAGTAGTAGTAGTAGTAGTAGTAGTTGTTGTTGTTGTTGTTGTAGTAGTAGTAGTAGTTGTAGTAATAGTAAAAGTAATGGTAGGAGCAGCAGCAGCAGTAGTAGAAGTAGTAGTAGTAGTAGTAGTAGTAGTAGTAGTAGTAAAATTAATGGTAGCAGCAGTAGCAGCAGCAGTAGTAGTAGTAGTAGTAGTAGTAGTAGTAGTAGTGGTGGTAATAGTAGTAATAGTAGTTTTGTAGGAGGTGGTGACGTCGTTGTTGTCATTTTTGTTGTTGTTGTTGTTGTTGTTCCTTTTTTTATGTTGTAGTGGCACTAGTAGTGATAATGATAATAGCACATAATGATGATGATGATAATGATGAAAATAATGATAATAATAATATAATAATAATAATAATAATAATAATAATAATAATAATAATAATAATAATAATAATAATAATAATAATAATAATAATAATAATAATAATAATAACAACAACAACAACAACAACAACAACAATAACAACACTCAATTTGACACTAAAAACAAACAAAAGTCGAGGTTTGGCTTCATGGTGCACGTTATCTAAAACTAAGTAGATTTAAATAAACTGACTTTTATATACGTGATTGACACACACACACACACACACACACACACACACAATCACGGTATACACAAAAGATCATATACCTTCGCTGCCCCCATTTGCTTATCTGCTTATTCATATTAGCTTCTTTACTTACTTCCCTGGACGAGCTGGAGCCTTTTAGAGCCGCTGACGCCTGACACCCGAAGAGCGAAGATCGTAGACAGTTTAATCAAGTTTATGTTCCTCCGTCATGTCAGTCGCCCATAAGCCAGCGCGGGCACTGTCATTACCTAGAGAGAAGAATTACACTTTTCAGCATTATCTTCCCCATCAAAAAATCACTGGGTAGGAATTTCACGTGCCAGGAGTCAGTTCAGCATTACGAGTGTGTGTGTGTGTGTGTGTGTGTTTATATTATATTTTGCTCTCGACTATTTATTCCGACTTTTCGCTCAGCCTCGTGAATGGAGATCCGAGGTTCGCGGAAGGCAAGGTGTATTTTTCTGTCCATCCGTGTTATTACGAAATTAAAAACAAATCACACGTAACAGTTTTCGGGGAAAGTTGACTGATTTCATGTCGCTGCGAAATTGCCTTCCTGAGCGCGGTTAATTCGTCTCCTGCTGAGTCCCTCCAGTTTATTGTTATTATTTTCTCTCTGTCGTCTGTCCCGCGTGAGGGCAGATGGCTTTCGCCTGAATTCAGTTCTTGTTAGGCTTTCATTTTTCGTGACACGTCAACGCCGGCACGCATCTCCAGTCTCCCCCTCTTCTTCTAGCTTTGCCCCTTCTTTCCTTGTGCCTCTCCCTTTCTATTTTTTTTTTTTATTCATTTCACTTCCTGTTTCGATTTTCTGTCTTTCCTTCCTATTACTTGTCTTCTTGTATCTTCCTCTCTTTCCCTTTCTTTTTCATTTACTCTCTTCCTTCTCTGCCTTTCCCTTCCTGTTTCCCTTAACCTTCCTCATTCCTTCCCTTTTTTTTCTCTCCCTGTCTCTTCTTTCTTTTCTCTCCACTTTGTCTCATTTCCTTTTTCCCCTCACTTCCTGTTTCTCTCTTCCTTTCTTCTGACTCCTCCTTCCGTCTCTTCTTTTCCTTTCCCGTTTTCTCTCTCTGCTTTCCACTTTGTTATTTTTCTCCCTTCCCTCACTTCCTATCTCTCTGTTCGTTTCTCCTTGTTCCTCCTTCGCTTCCCCGTTTTCCCTCTACCAGGAAGGGATGAGCGACGTTCCCCCAAAATTTACAGGTAAGATAATCCCCTGCAACGGTGACCTGCTTCGACTATGGACTACAAACAATCGTCTTTTTTGTCGCGCGTCGTCCCGTCGTTCAGGAGGGGGAAGAACTGGCCAGCTTTCGGACACTCATAATTACACGCTACCCGTTCTGGCTACCTGTTGCCTGTCACGGTACATTGCCTTTTCTTGTTACTGGGTTCTTGTGACCGTGTCTGTTCAGCGCCTTAGGTATGCGTTCTCGTAAGCCATTGCTCATTGTGGTCGCCTGCTACATGTCATCTTATAGTCCGATGAATCTGCCCGTTCCGCGTAAGGTTTAACTGATTGTGTTGCGTCATCATTAATTGTTGTATATCGCGTTCTAGTTACCGGCGACCGTCCATCTCCTGCGTCCTCCTCCTCCTCCTGGACCCTGGTGTCTATAAGTGGAAATATATTAATGCCAATAAACATGAAGCTCGTCGCCCCTCCTCAACATAAAGAATTATTATGCTCTGCTTTTGTGGTATTTTATTAGCGGATAAATAGACGAAGAGTAATGACGGTGTAAAGACAGGATGCTATTGCCTTCAACACCACCACCATCACCACCTTCCTCATCGCCCATGAGTCAACAGACAACCTCCCCACGCCAGTCACTCTTATTGACCCCTCTCTCCCCGCCTTCCGTCACTCACGCCAGCCCTGTCACCCCACTCAAGGCTGACGCATGGCTCTTACTTCCTCTCAAGACTGACCCTTCGTTTTCTCCCATGACCGTTTCCTCTCCTGACTCTAAAGGTGACTCGTCTCGTCTGCCAACCCGTCAGCACCACGGACATGCCCACCTCCATGTTCCTGCCGGTGGCTCAGCACGTCCACACTTCTCCCTCAACACTTCCACGCCTCATCCCGCCATGTATTGTCACCGCTTCTTCAGCCCCACACCCAGCGACGCTGCGTCAATCCTCTGGAGAAACCACAGCCCTCCCCTTCAACGAGAAAGCTTCCTACAGAGCGGCAAAAACCTTCTTTTCACCCACGGTCCACGGAAGAACCAACAGAGGCTCAGGGGGCTTTGATAGGAAGGGCACAATATTCTTTCCGAGCCGGCAATTTCAGTGAATAAACACTCGTGCGGCGTGGCGGCCCCTTCATCCCCACGCGCCGGTCACACGAGAATCGAGCCATTTGTCGCGTGTTTGCGGGGAGTGTTTGCGGAGTGGAGGGCACGAGGGCGGCCACACGCCATCACGCCTCTGGTCACACGTCTGGTATTTATTTACAAGCGTGACCGTTTCCTCTCCCTGACATCCTCTTTCCGCTTTCCTTCGTCTTTCCCACGTTTATGATTTTCTCCGTCAAAGCCTCGCAGATTCACTCTTTAGTTTAATGGGCTTTTATTTTAAGATTTGTGATGTTTCGTGAGCGTTACCTATTTTTTTTCATCCAGTTGCACTCTTTCAAATTCACTCTACACAATCGTTAAAGAATCTGTCTTGTTTCTCATTCTTAATCGTAAACATAACACATTTAGAGATGTCTGGGGCCAAACAAGACACAATAACCAGAGGAAGGGGAATGGAAATCAATATACACACACACACAACAATACACCTCCCCCACCAGCACCAACAGCACCAACACCAACACAAACACCAACGAAACCAACACCATCCCCCAGCATCACCGACAACAACAACAAGTACATCCACATTATGACCAAATACGTCTTGGACCATCATAATAATCATCACAATTTCATCATTAGGAGGTCAAAATACACAATAATTAAGTCAGGCTGGATGGACGTGTTCCCGGCGAGTCACCTGCAGCTACGCGTCCCCTTCAGGTGATTAGGGGCGTCCCAGGTGAAAAGAGGCAGCTCCCTAATTCCAGGTGAGTGAGGACGGAATATTAATGTTTGGGATGTTATCTATGTTGATGGTCCCTCTATGCAGGTTACCTTGAGAGAGAGAGAGAGAGAGAGAGAGAGAGAGAGAGAGAGAGAGAGAGAGAGAGAGAGAGAGAGAGAGAGAGAGAGAGAGAGAGAGAGAGAGAGAGAGAGAGAGAGAGAGAGAAATGAAAGAAAGAAAGGAAGAAAGATTTAAAGAAGGAAGGAAGGAAAGAAAGGAAAAGGGAAAGAAAGAAAGAAGGAAAGAAAGAAAGAAAGGAGAGATAGGCAGACAGACAGACAGATAGACAGACAGACAGGCATACATAGCCCCCCCCCAAAAAAAAAAACAGGCAAACAAACACGGACACGGACAGCAGGCAGGAAAGTAGAGAAATAAACAAACGGATCAAGGAAAAGACAGCAACACCAAAAGATAGAAACGTATATTCAACTTCACTTTTGAGGCGTATTTTCCTTTTCCACTTGACCCGCCCCGCTTAACCCTCCTTCACATACTCCGTTCTCCTTTCTTTCTGCGTTGTCCTTCCGTTCTCTTTACTCCATTGTTAACTCCCCACCTTTCCCTCCTCCCTGCGTCCCTCACACCACCACTGATAATATAATAGAATAGTGTCTCGTCTGCTTCATATTTTCCGTCATTGCCTTCATTCCTGCCTAAAGAGTCATGGTTCTGGTTCGTGATCCAGCCGTGTGTATTCCCGGTGCCCACGCACTAACTCACTGCTCTCGGCACTAACTTACTGCTCCCGTGCCTGTAATTACTCGCGTCTGCATAACCAGGTAACTATTTATGCACCGTAACTTATTTTCAACATTGTGCATGTGTGTGTGTGTGTGTGTGTGTGTGTGTGTGTGTGTGTGTGTGTGTGTGTGTGTGTGTGTGTGTGATCAGGAAATGATTGCTAGGCTGTGGGAACGGCTCTGGGAACTTTCCGGCATGACTAACGAGCATTCATATGTTTTTCAGAGTTGAATATCTAAGGAATGAACAATATCGTGGTTTATCTCCCTGTCAAGCCATAATCCGAGGCAACTACCGCCACCCCACGTCTCCCACTCTCGGAACTATCAGCACGTCAGCTTCTGCTGGCTGACACGGAACTATTAGTCACAGGCCGCGGGAAACCGAGCTCGCCGAGCCCCAGGAGACTCAACGACACGGAAACCACAAGCCTAAGAGCGATGTTTCTCGAAGAGAATCGTTGACATTTTCCCTCAATGGTGTCATGATCTGAATGGCTGCGTCCTGTGTGTCCGAACGACCAGTGTACAGGGCAGGAGGAAAAGCTGTATCATGCGGAGAGGAAGACTTGAGGCCCAACAAAGGTCAACAAATAGTATGAACATCGCACGGGCGGACGGAAAACGATATATTTAGTTATAACGCAACAACCGCATGAGCCACGCCTCACTGCGCCGCACAGGAACACTAAAGAGGACAATAAATCACAATGTCGATATTGCTATGATACCACTTGTTAGTGTCATTATTGTTTTTGCAGCAGTTAATGTGTTTCTTTTTTATGATAATGATGATGACGATGATGTTGCCTCTGTATGACCATCATAGTATTAATAAACTTTTATCTTACGGTTCCCAAGGTGGGGCTCAACGTGAGGAGCGATACAGGGCCCGGTGCTCCTTCCCGTGGCCTCTCCCATCCGAGGCTGGCCCAAGGACAGGTGTCCCCCCCTCACCTCACCCACACCTTCACAGGTCGGGGCTCCGGCTTTTGGAAGGTATTATCCCATATATATATATATATATATATATATATATATATATATATATATATATATATATATATATATATATATATATATATATATATATATATATATATATATATATATATATATATATATATATATATATATATATATATATATATATATATATATATATATATATATATATATATATATATATATATATATATATATATATATATATATATATATATATATATATATATATATATATATATATATATATATATATATATATATATATATATATATATATATCCTGGAAGCAGTAATCATTTCACGGGAAATCGGAAAAGTACATCCTCAGGTCGTCCCACCGAGCTGAAGCAAAATGCAAGAAGCATCGCCTCTTCGGTGGGTCCAGAGGGTGTACAGAAGCGATAGGACAGGATACAGATATAAGGTTGTGATCAGAGGAGCCCAACGGAGAGAACAGTTGGACAGAATAAGCAGAAGGGTTAGAGGTAAGGAAGAAGTCTAGTATGTTGGGCCGGTCTCCAAGACGGTCGGGAATACGTGAAGGGTGCTGAACCAACTGCTCTAGGTCATTGAGGAGAGCAAAGTTGTAGGCTTGTTCACCAGGCTGGTCAGTGAAAGAGGATGAAAGCCAAAGCTGGTGGTGAACATTGAAATCTCCGAGGATGGAGATTTCAGCGAAGGGAGAGTGGGTCAAGATGTGCTCCACTTTAAAGTTCAGGTAGTCAAAGAATTTTACATAGTTAGTAGAATTAGGTGAAAGATAAACAGCACAGATGTATTTAGTAATAGAATGACAATGAAGTCTTAGCTAGATGGTGGAAAATTCAGAAGAGTCAAGGTCGTGGGCACGAGAGCAAGTGATGTCGTTGCGTACGTAGACGTAACATCCAGCTTTGGATTGAAATTGAGGATAGAGATAGTAGGAGGAAACAGAGTAGAGATTGCTGTCAGTAGCCTCAGAAACCTGTGTTTCGGTGAGGAAGAGAAGGTGAGGTTTAGAGGAGGAGAGATGGTGTTCCACAGAATGAAACTTAGAACGAAGACTGGGAGTGTTGCAGAAATTGATAAGAAAAAGGTTCGAGGAGTTATTAAGACACCTCTCAGGTCGGCAGCCAGAAGGGGAGTCCTCCCTGGGGGAGTTTGTGGTCCCCCCCCCCAGGCGGGGACTCCGAGGCACTGTTGTTGAACGCCATTTTGAATTTTGAGTTTTGGGAAAAGGTATGACTGTTGTGTGAATGTAGTGTGGTGTGGATAGAGAGAGGATCTGTCTTTAGAGAGCATGCTGAACTACTCTCTGGTGTTGATGAGACAATAGGGATACGGTTAATGAGGTAATGGGAAGGGTCTATGGAGGGCTTCAGCACCCTCCTCACTTCCCATATATACCTCACCGGGAGTGGCTTGCGCCCGTTCGGTAGGTGTCTTCCTACCTACTCCAACCAATATATATATATATATATATATATATATATATATATATATATATATATATATACACACACACACACACACACACACATATACAGCCTGGTAGCTCAGTGGGTAGAGCGTCTGCCTCACAACCAGAAGGACCGGGGTTCGATTCCCCGACCGGGTGAAGATAAGTTGGGTTTATCTTCTTTCACGTGTAGCCCCTGTTCACCTAGCAGTGAGTAGGTACGCGACGTAAGGCGAGGAGTTGTGACCTCGTTGTCGCGGTGTGTTGTGTGTGAGTGGTCTCAGTCCTCCCCAAAGATCGGTCACTGAGCTCTGAGCTCCTTCCGTAGGGGAACGGCTGGCTGTCTCGAGAGAGACCCGCAGCAGACCAAGAGGTGAATTACACACACACACACACACACACACACACATATATATATATATATATATATATATATATATATATATATATATATATATATATATATATATATATATATATATATATGAGGAAACATGTTTTCTAACAAATATAAATTGCCAAAACCTCAAGCTGTTCAGCTTAAAACCTTTTAGAACCTCCTCCTCTCCCTCCTCCTCCCCCTCCCTTCTCCCGCCGTCCCGTGCCGTGATGCGTCGTGATTCTCGTAAATCGTCTGATCGTCAAAGCGTGTGCCGGCCGCCCTTGACGACGTGCGGCCGGGGCGGCGGGGCGTGCTGGCAATGGAGCGGGTGGGATGGGGCTCATGGACAGGCAGACAGACAGGCAGGCTGACGGATTAATAGACAAGTGGTTAGACTGATTGTTGCCAGGATGGCTACATATGAATATCATGTCAATACGTTATCAATCTACAGACCGATTGATTGCTTGATAAATAGAAAGGCAAATAAAGTCACGCAGAGGAATTATTACCCACACACAAATATACAAGCATTCATACATACATAGTACATACGTTCATGCATAAATACATATAAAACTATGCATACGAACATCCACACATACATCTGTACTCACATATAAATAAACATAAAAAGATAAAAATATAGATAGATACTAAATATACAGATAGGCAAGTGAGTAGATAGACAAAGAGGTAGACAACTATTAAACAAACAATATCAATTGACTTTCCACAAGCCAGGTAACAACAGCAGGATAAGGTTCCCACGGTTGTCTAGAGGGGCTGGGAAGGCAACGTGTAGGGCGAGGAGGGAAGCTTGTGGCGTGTGTGTGTGTGTGTGTGTGTGTGTGTGGTTTGGTCTCTTATACACCATGCACTCCATTACCATTTTTTCGTCTTATTATTCATCAGGCAAGCATTGACACTAAGAGATAAGTAGACAGACAGGTAAACGGACAAATGGGAAAAAATATAGATGGATACAAGTGAAGTGTTGAGGATGATGGGGTGAGTGCCGCGATTCGAAGGGAAGTAACGATAGAAAGATAGACATATACACAGATAAAAAGGTCGATGAATAAAGACAGCTACAAAACAAAATGTACAAATAGATAGATAAATAGAGTCTTGATAGGAGCAGTGATTAGCAGGGTTTATTTGATTATTTATATTTGCCCATGAGCTGCCTCTTTATTGTAAAAAAAATAGATAGATAGATACATAGGATGATAGGCACATAGATTAATAGATGGATAAATATAATGATAGGTGGACGGATAGATAGCTTGATAGACAGATAGATTGATACAGAGAGAGAGAGAGAGAGAGAGAGAGAGAGAGAGAGAGAGAGAGAGAGAGAGAGAGAGAGAGAGAGAGAGAGAGAGAGAGAGAGAGAGAGAGAGAGAGTTATAACAATTTTTTTTTTTTTTTTTTATTACGTGCCAGCCTATAGCGCCGGTAGGCTTTCTTGAGGGACCTGAATGGTAGTTGGCCCCAGCCCGTCATGGCGCAGGCAAGTGTTTTACGGTGGCGCTATCTTTTCTTGGCTCATGCTGCCCCCCGGTTTCCTCTATAGTCCGGGTTGATGGGTGGTCTTCAGGACAGCATGTGGATAGTCTTAGGCCACTCGGTGGTGATTGAAAAATCCCAGGTGGTAGCGGCGGATTCGAACACGCGTCGTCCATCACGCGGTGAATGTGGGGCCCGCACCCTAACCATTCAGCCACCGCCTACTTCCTAACACATCTGCGTTGACTTCTGTACCGCCACCTTCACCGCAACACACGAGGTAAATTCATAAACTTGATCCCGATTAGATTACTTGACCTAATTTCGCCTCACCTTTTGCCAAAACTCGTTCCACTGACTTACAACCTTTCACTCTCTTTCACTGACCTATTTAGATATCTTATTAGTGAAACTCTACACAGCGAGTCAACAAAACGAAAGGGAAAATAAAATACCTGTAAAAATAAATGATTATAAAGGTAAGAGTACTGAATGGCATAATCGTCAAGGGGACCACTTACTAGTAATGTCAAAATGTGAATGACAAAGGAAAGAAACAAAAATGGAGGGAATTGTCGAATTAGTAGAATGTGGCACACAACTTGAATGAGATTGTAGTTTTAGAAAGACCTAGTGCTGAAATACGAATGACAAAAGGGAGAAACAAACAGAAAGAATGAGGGAGATAAGCTAAACGTGAAGGAGCTGAAGGACGAAACTTATAGGGATTGATTGATTTATTGGGGTCTGTACTCTGCAGTCATGGCGCCGCAACTATGGCGCCGGGAACTTACAGGGAACGTGAGTTGTTGAGGGAGACCTTCTGTTGCTGGAATGGAATTGACGAATTGGGAGAAGAAAATAAAAAAATATGGGAAGTGTAGAGGGCGAGAAGTTTGAAGGATACGACGTGAAGGGAACGTAAGATCTAAATGAGATTGAGAACACTAGAATAGCGAAGAAAAAATGAAGGGAAGGGTTGAGGGCGCGACGGTTTAAGGGTACGACCTGACGGAAATGGGTGTAAAGGCGAAAGTGAAGAAGTGTGTTGATGATGAATGAGAATGAGTGGTGCGACCTGAAGAATACGGGAGATATTGATGGATAAATTGATGCTGTCGATATGCGAACTGAAGAAGAGAAGAAAGAATGAAGGCAAGTGTTCAGGAGTGAGGGGAGGGGAGGGGAAGGGAGGTAGGTGGCAACAAGGGCAGAAAGAGAATGTTAAGGTCGAAGAAGAGGAAAGGAGATACGAACACCTGTCCTCCGCCCACCTCGATACCAACAACACCCAAACACCTGCATTAACCTAAATCGCTTGTGTGTGTGTGTGTGTGTGTGTGTGTGTGTGTGTGTGTGTGTGTGTGTGTGTGTGTGTGTGTGTGTGTGTGTGTGTGTGTGTGTGTGTGTGTGTGTGTGTGTGGATGTGTGGGTGTGGGTGGGTGGGTGAGTGGGTTACCGGGTGACTCATTCAGAATTTGCTCAACTAAGTAAATGTGTCAGATCAGATTCCTTGATATTTATTAGAGAGAGAGAGAGAGAGAGAGAGAGAGAGAGAGAGAGAGAGAGAGAGAGAGAGAGAGAGAGAGAGAGAGAGAGAGAGAAAACACACACACACACACACACACACACACACACACACACACACACACACACACACACACACATTCAGTCCCTTATCACAACTAAAGGACTGAGTGAGGAAGGATGTATAGTACTTTTGTATACAAACGCAAGTGCTAACATCCGTAAAGGTGTTATCTTTCACTCACCACTCCAGCCCGTGTGTGTGTGTGTGTGTGTGTGTGTGTGTGTGTGTGTGTGTGTGTGTGTGTGTGTGTAAGTGTGAGTGGTTGGGTGGGTGGGTGTGTGTGTGAGAGAGAGTGGGTAAGTGTTTATATTCTAGTGTAATAATAATAATCCTGATATGTGTTGTTTGAAGAGCCATGTGTGTGTGTGTGTGTGTGTGTGTGTGTGTGTGTGTGTGTGTGTGTGTGTGTGTGTGTGTGTGTGTGTGTGTGTGTGTGTGTGTGTGCCGGAAAATAATTGCGTGACGAGCCTTGTGGAGGACGAATATGCAGATGTAAACACGTGCGAGAAACTGGGTCTTGTGTGGGCCCTGAAGAGACATGATTCACACGCCCCACCTGTGCCGCGACACCTGTTCCCCTCCCAACACACCAAACACCCCCACCTGTCCCAATTTTTCCTTCTCGGCCCCAACGGTGCCTCTCGCTCCTTCCCGCCGAATCTAAGCCAAGGAAGCTCAGAGGAGGTCACGGTCAAGCGTTTCAAGGTTACTCTGTTTTTTAAGGGTGTATTATTTCAAGGACGAGTGTGTGCTTCAAGCCGAGTTTCAACGCTGAATGTGTTGTAAGTCGAGCTTTAAGGTTGAGTGTGTTTCATGTCGAGTTTCAAGGTTGAGTGTTTGTTTTCAAGTCACGTTTCAAGGGTGAGTGTGTGGTTTATAATCGAGTTTCAAGACTGAGAGTATTTTCAGCGTCGAGTTTAGAGTAGGGTTTCAAGGTTAGAGTGTATTTTCAAAGGTGTGTGTTTCAAGTCGTTTCAATGCCGAGTGTGTGTTTTAAGTCGAGTTTTAAGGCTGAGTGTATGTGTTGAGTTTCAAGGTTCAGTGTGTGTGTTGAGTTTCAAGACTTCAGTGAGCGTTTTCAAGTTCAGTTTCAAGGTTGAGTGTTTTAATTACAGACGAATTTCAGGCGTGCGCGTTTTCAAGTTCAGTTCCAAGGTTGAGTGTTTTAATTATAGACGAATTTCAAGTGTGAGCGTTTTCAAGTTCAGTTCCAAGGTTGAGTGTTTTAATCACAGATGAATTTCAAGTGTGAGCGTTTTCAACTTTAGTTTTAAGGTTGAGTGTTTTAATTACAGACGAATTTCAAGTGTGAGCGTTTTCAACTTCAGTTTTAAAGTTGAGTGTTTTTTCAGGGCAAGTTTCAAGGTTGACTGATTTTCAAATCAATATTTTTAGACCAAGTGTTACTTTCAAGCTGTTTTTTTAGGTCAGCTCATTATTTAAAAGCTGTGTTGTTTCAAGGCTGTTTGTGTTTTAATGTCAAGTTTAAGGTCGCGTGTTACTTCAAAGTGATGCTTATATTGTCTTTGAGTTAGTTATATTCTTCATGGCCGGGTTACCTTTTCTCCTTTCAGGTAAGCAAAACCACACACTTTGGCTGACTATTACTTGTTGAATGAAAAGATACGTATTCACTTTCCTATTGATTTTGGATATAGAGAGAAAGAGCTTGTTCAATTAACCTAAAAAGATAAGCTGCACTAATTCTTTTAGATGTGTAGGTGTTAGCAGCTGTGTGTCTTCGTGTGTGTGTGTGTGTGTGTGTGTGTGTGAGATAAATAAGGTCAAATGTTTCACTCATCGCCTAGTGACTGCGTTCATTTCGTTTTGTTGTGCAGCGGCCAGACACAGGCGAGTCTCAAGCATTTCCGGGACACAAGGAGGAGATCGTTGAAGCCAAAGGCACCCCATCACGCGACGAGGCCTTGAGTGAGGCTGTGGCGCCGACCGATAACAAGACGTGCCTTCTCTCTCTCTCTCTCTCTCTCTCTCTCTCTCTCTCTCTCTCTCTCTCTCTCTCTCTCTCTCTCTAAGCAGCACGTAACCTGCCTCAACTTGATACGACCCACTTAAGTGTCTTTTTTTCATTTTGTTCGTGGATAAACATACATCTAGGAGTTAGGAGTTAGTTAGATAGATAGATAGATAGATAGATAGACAGATAAATAGATAGATAGAGAGAGAGAGAGAGAGAGAGAGAGAGAGAGAGAGAGAGAGAGAGAGAGAGAGAGAGAGAGAGAGAGAGAGAGAGAGAGAGAGAGAGAGAGAGAGAGAGAGAGAGAGAATCATATCAAACCAAACCACACACACACAAACACAAACACGCTGGGGGTCCATCTATCCATACATCATGCACAGCCATCCTCAGCCAGCACTCTAAAATCTGTACCCTCGGTTTTAGGGCTCTCTTCACTTCTTCTTACAGACGTCTCAGCCTTTCAAGGTGAGGCTACCCTTGACCAACAGAGGAGTATTCAGGTGCGAGGTGACCCACAAGGAGGGGAGGAGGGAAGAGGTTAAAGATGAGGAGCTGGGGGCAAGAGGGGATGTGGGTGGAGCGTGAAAGTGGGGCGATAGGTAGAGAGAGAGAGAGAGAGAGAGAGAGAGAGAGAGAGAGAGAGAGAGATTAAGTGCTCTCTCTCTCTCTCTCTGGTCACAAAAAAAGCATGGAAAAACACACACATCCGAGAAAACGTAAATAGATCAAAATTAGAAGAAGAAGAAGAAGAAGAAGAAGAAGAAGAAGAGGAGAAGGAGAAGAAGAAGAAGAAAAAGAAGAAAAAGAAGAAAAAGAAGAAGAAGAAGTGGAGGAGGAGAAGGAGGAGGAAGAAGGAGTAGTAGAAGAAGAAGAAAAAGAGAAAGAAAACAACAATAATAACAACAATAACAACAAAAAAAGAAACAACAACAGACTAATGAAAACCGCTCCTCGCTTCCCTTTTTCCTGCTCCAAGCCTTGCCTATCCCAACCCGCGGAGGCCCCAATACGTCCTCTCTCGCGCGGCGGCCCCGTCAAGGTTGCCAATATAAACACGGGTGCGGAGGAGGCCGGCGCGAGGAACGGTTATTATTTTTATTATCATTTTTTTATTTGTCTGCAAGTTAGTGTGTGTGTTTGTGTCCGTTCAGCATGTTGGTGGTGGTAATGTCGTTGTTGTCGTTGTTGTGGTTGTTGTTGTAGTTGTTGTTGTTGTAGTTGTTGTTGTTGTAGTTATTGATATTTTTTGTTGTTCTCAAAGTGCTGATAACAATGTACATACCCACATGAATAATAATAATAATAATAATAATAATAATAATAATAATAATAATAATAATAATAATAATAATAACAGTGCCTAGAATAACACCAAGCATGATAGCAATAACAACAACAGGATCAATGAAACAAAAACAATCTCAGTCATGTCACAACAATTAGAGGAAACGTTCTCAGTTACTTTCTCAAAACAAACAAAAAACGAACAGAAATAAAAACAACTGGACCAGGATCCATATGTTCAGCCAGAGAGAGAGAGAGAGAGAGAGAGAGAGAGGTGTCCAATGATAATAACAGCGATGGGAGGGAGAAGGACGCCAAAAAGATACGTGCTGTGGAGGACAATGAGCTGATTAAAATAAATAAATAAATAAAAACTAAACTCGCCAATGTGTTTTTACTATAGCGGCGGCCTAAGGTGACGCAACATTTATCATAGGTCAGGAAAGGCGAGGATCTGGTGTGTGTGTGTGTGTGAGAGAGAGAGAGAGAGAGAGAGAGAGAGAGAGAGAGAGAGAGAGTAGGGATGGAGATACAGCTTAGGTTACGAGGTCAGTAGTGTGGAGGTAAAAGAAAATGTTACAAGCAAGCGATAGGAAAGTCTCAGCGAAGAGAAGAAGGAGGAAGAGGAAGAGGAGGAGAAGGAGGAGTAGGAAGAGGAAGAGGAGGAGAAGGAGGAGTAGGAAGAGGAAGAGGAGGAGAAGGAGGAGGAGGAAGAGGAGGAAAAGGAGGATAACAGTTAACGTTCGGACACACCCTCCACAAACATACACACCTTCTGTTTAACTTACGAGCAACGAAGAATATTTCTCGTGCACCAGTTTTCTGAGTAAGGAAGCCACGACACAAGGCAGGCATCCTGTAACACACACACACACACACATACACACACACACACAGGGAGAAAAAAAAGATGAAGTAGAATGGGTGAACAAAAATACGAATAAGAAACAGGCAGCATACTAATAATTCTGAGGCAGAGGAGGAGGAAGAGATCGTGAAAAAGAAGAGAAGGAAGAATAAATGAGGTAGAGGAAAACGAAGATGAGGAAGCAGAAGCAGAATAAGAAAACGAAGCAGGAGAAGAAGATAACAAAGTCCTTCCGCTCTCCTCAGGTTTTCTAGCTGCCCGAAAGTGACGACGCAACACGGACGGGACGGAGAGGTTGTGGCAGCAGGGAAATACTATTACTGACGAGTGGTATCCATAGACGTCATTCGGATAACGCAAGGGACAAGTGATAGCGGGTGTGGTGCATAATCAGTACCAGGGGTTTTATTATCATCATCATTATCATTACTCTCATCCGTTTTCTTGATTATGCTATCTTGTTATTTTCCTAGAGTCACTTGTTTCATATTAGTAGTGGCAGGATTACTAGTAGTAGTAGCAGTAGTAGTAGTAGTAGTAGTAGTAGTAGTAGTACACACACATACACACACACACACTCTTCGCGTCATGTAGCAGCTGACAGCCACACTTCCCCTGACACTCTCGTTACTCGGGAAGTCACTATCAGTCCTATACGTTCATGGGGGCAAATGTACTTACTTCTGCCTGTCTCTAATGTAAGCTGCTATAAATATGGAGAGGCAAAGGAGGCGCCATAACACGGGAGGAGTACGAGCAAGAGAGGCCCCGCGCAGTCTGAGGCGAGGCGCGTGTGAGGCGGAGGGACTACCGTATGTGTGTGCGTGTGTGCGGGGCGGCCCGTGTCTGGGAGCGCCGAACGTTCGGTGTCAGCCTGGGCCGGAGGGGGGTCGGGGAAGGTCGAAGTCATGAAGGGGGGACTGAGGGGCGGGTATGGGGGAGGTACTGATGGCTGGGGAGTAGGATAATGGGGGGTAGGTAGGTAGGTTGAGGGAAAAGGCACGGAAGGGGGGGGGGGTTGAGGGATGGATGGGCGGCTAATGGTTGGGTGGTGTGGTATAGGTGATGATGCCCTTGTGTCCTTTGTGTGTGTGTGTGTGTGTGTGTGTGTGTGTGTGTGTTAATACCGTCACTGATAATGTAATGATAATTATAATGGCCCTACTACACTACTACTACTAGTAATAATAATAATAATAATAATAATAATAATAATAATAATAATAATAACAATAATAATAATAATAATAATAATAATAATAATAATAATAATAATAATAATAACAATAATAATAGAGGGAAATATTATTAATACAACAACAACAACAATTATTACTTCTACAACCACTACTACTACTACTACTACTTTTTTTTTTTTTACGTCTTGGCCTATTGCGCCGGTAGGCTTCTTCCCGGTGGATCCTGGATTCCTGATGGTCGGTCCAAGGCTTCTTCCCGGTGGGGCCTGATGGTCGGCCCAGCCCGTTCTGGCGCAGGCGAGTGCTTATAGTGGCGCCATCTTGCGTTGGCTCATGCTGCCCTCCCGGAGCTCATCTTTAATCCTAGAATCTAGAGTCCGGGTTGATAGGTGGGCTTCTGGACAGCATGTGGGTAGTTTTAAGCCACTCGGCGGCGGCTGAAAAATCCCAGCTTGGTGGCACCGGGCGGGGATTTAACTCGCGTCCTCCTGAACGCAGGGCCGTATCGCTATCCGTTCAGCCACCGCCTCCCCAAACTACTCTCCCCAACTACTACTACTACTACTACTACTACTACTACTACCACTACTTGCTGCTCGTGCTATTGCTACAACTACTACTACTACTACTACTACTACTACTACTACTACTACTACTACTAATAATAATAATAATAATAATAATAATAATAATAATAATAATAATAATAATATTACTACCACTACTTTAATTGCCATTATTGTATAGAAAGCACCTCAGTCCCTCGCCAGTCCCATGATCATCCACCTTTTGCTAACGACCGCTGAGAAGGAGACCCTCACCAACAGTCCAGGAGTGAGCCGTTGTGCGATTACTCACTCACAGGTGTCTCCCTTCCTCCTTCCCTCCCACACAAACACCCACTCGACAAGTTCAAACCAGTCTACCGTACGCTGCTGCGTCCCCATCCACCCGCCAAACATGAGCAAGAGATGGTAGCACGCAGTGTCGTTACAGCTGCTTCTTCAAGGTGGCACGGATGAGTCGGTACTTCCAGTTTACGCCAACGCAGAACCATGTATCAAGGTCATTTAATTTTGGTATGACGGAGTGATTCAACGGTACGCAAAACGTTTCAAGTCTATATCAGCTCTATTCTTAAAACTGTGGTATCAGCATAGCCATTACGTTTCGTGCGATAAATAAGGGAGTGAACGCCCAAACGGCAACGGAAATGATGGTTCATGTGCTCCCCTGCATAGTAACATGGCAAAAACGTTTGGAACAAAATTAAGCGAATGTTCTGGGTCCTTGTAAGAGAGGCACATTCAGAGGCACACATCCTGGAGGCCACTCACCACATTACGCAACAAACGACTCTTCTCGAACGTTTGAAAAAAAATTATGCAACACAATTTGTTTTTTTCTCCCTAACTACCTATTTATTTACACACACACACATACACACACACACTTAATCTATTAATTTATCTCCCTATCTACACACACACACACACACACACACACACACACACACACACACACACTTCACTGACTTCTATATTGTAAAAAAAAAAAAAAAAAGGGTTGTTAGAGGGGTAGCGTAGCAGGTAGCGTAGGTGGCACAAAACTGTTAGTCGTTAAGGAAAGGCTCATGGATTGTAGATGGGTACAACAGACCCAGCCAGCGGTCGATACTGTGCTACCCAAACCCTTGATGTTCGGCCAGACAGACCCGGCGGACCCACGCCAGCTGTCCCTCCCTCCACCCTTCACAGAATTTACCTGAATCGACAAGCTGGGGTTCACTGCGGCCTGGAAATGGGGGCCGAGAGTGGTGGCCAGGGGACCATTAAGAGGTATATGGGACTTCAGTCCTCGATTAAATTTATTTTGTGAGCCAAAGGCGAGTGGCTCCACCCATCGGTATTTCAAGCTTCACAGTCCACTGGTGACAGATAACCGAACTTTTTTTTCTTTTACGTCAGCTGCAATAAATGCAAAACTATTATCTAAGGAGATGGCATAAAACTGTAGGTTCTGTAGGAGAGAGAGAGAGAGAGAGAGAGAGAGAGAGAGAGAGAGAGAGAGTCACTTCCAGTAATCATCGCGTTGGCATGTCGTTAATTTTAATGGTGATTGTTAGGAGTGTTAATTATTGTGGTTGTAAAACATGTACTAATGTTGCGTATAGGTGATGCAGAGACTAAACAATGACTGTGGCAGTGCTGGGTGCAGCGGGCAGTGAGGCGGCGACGCCCTTATAGGCAGCCCAGCCCGGCCCACGCTGCTAACCACCCAGAGCCACACACTACACACAGTTGGGTCCGGATATGCTTACAGCTGATGGTCACGGTCGAGAAAATGAGAGAGAGAGAGAGAGAGAGAGAGAGAGAGAGAGAGAGAGAGAGAGAGAGAGAGAGAGAGATCAGTTAATTACATATTCTATGGTCAATAATAATCTTTATTTAGATACATTAAAGTGATCTTCCATAGTCGAAAGGAGCCTTTAGAGTAACTTGGCCATCAACAACGCGCACGGCGTAAACTTTTATCTCGGCCAAGATCAAGAGGCCTCTGGCGGGGTTAGATCACGTGCCGCGTGTCAGCGTGCTGGTGGAGCCCATAACGGTTTTCACCTCGTGGTGAAAACATAACGAGATGGTGATGGAAGGTACATCGAATTGTACAACAAGTGGATGCAAATTTGAGGCGCTGTGGGAGAGCATGATTGAGAGAGAGAGAGAGAGAGAGAGAGAGAAGGGAGGAACAGAAGCAAGTGAAGGCTGGCGGGAGCAGCTGGGTGACGCACCTCCCTGCCAGCCCCGCTCTCGTCCACTGGGTTGGCGGGGCTGTGACAGGCAACCGAACTACCTAACGCTGCGCTGTAGGGCTCACTTGCGCCGATGCGCTACTTTCTGTCGTAGTGACATACACCATCCACCATCGTGCCAGTTTTGCAAATGTATAAATATATAAATAACACGAACTCTACCTTCGTTGATCAGCTACAGCATGCCAAGTATATGGCACCTCTGGCAACCCCAACCATTTACGTAAGTTTAGCAAGGGCATGATTTAACGAAAGTATATACTACGTGCATGAGCCTGCCTATCTGCGAAGTTACACTGACTGAAAATTTACCATACATACGAAAAATCATAAAAAACATACGAGAAAATAAGAGAAGTGGCGATACTCATCCAAGAGTGAGAAGGGGCGGAGCGTGTGACGTCACCGCCGTCACACATTAAAAGCATGGTGTGTTTACAACCGGGCTCAGTAGTGGATTTGCCGTGCACAGGGAAGGTCAGACATCTTGTGGGCTGCGAGAGTGACTTGTGAACTTGGCCTGTCAGCGCGACGGCAAAATGTTACCAAACGCGGTGTACGAACGGGTGCCGCTGCCCTCCACCCACACCACGGTCTTTGGATCCTTGCTGGTGAACGACAACTCCAACACGCCGTACTCCGATGCAACACAGGTAAGGAAAATCAACTTGTGGACTTAGTCTCTGGCAGCGGCCTGGCATGTGGCGAGGCAGCTGTTGCTTTCAGGGGTGTGGAGTCGGAGTCGGTAAAAATCTCCGACTCTGACTTCTTTACGATACGTGTGATGTTGTGACTTGGTGTGGTGTGGCGAGGTATGATTTGCCTACTTCAGAAGAGTGGAAGGGGGTGGAGTTGGTGGAGTCGGAGTCGCAACCTTAAAATTTTCTGGAGTGTGAGTCAGAATTTGTTTATAACCGACTCCACGCCTCTGGTTGCTTCTGCTGCCGCCACATACAGCCGTCAATCCCTTCCTCAGTTACCCTCGACTCGTGTGTTCCTGGCCTGGCCCGGTGGTCCTTCACGTGGCCTCTTATCCTCACGCTCCGTAACATTTTAGATTTGATGCGAGTCGCTTGTCCATGGGTCATTTCATCTCTGGTACAGCACGTCAGGGTGACATGCTATCATTACTTTCCACACGCATGGGAAAGTCGTCACGTTATCTTAGCATGAGCTTAAACCCTGTTATTAGTATGCCTGTATTTCTCATCATCAGGCATCTACCACCTGATTTATTTACCTTTTTGATTGATCAACAAGGAATAATTTAGAGTGCCTGTTTTTTCTCCTAAGCATTATGCTGACATTACGCCGTCTACTCATCCCACTGTCATGCATTCAGTTGATGTTTTGGAATCTTATGTGAGCTTTATAATTTTTCTATTTCATACTCTTGTAGCTATTTCGCGCGTCTCAGGCACACTGGACGATATTGAGGGGACTGTTGGTCACGAGGGCACGCGGCCGTGGTCTCACCTACATCATGTGCAAACTTGATCTGCTGATCTTATACTCCCGCTGTGATGCACGCCTCGTCTGACGGCTGGTGTGTGTGTGTGTGTGTGTGTGTGTGAGAGAGAGAGAGAGAGAGAGAGAGAGAGAGAGAGAGAGAGAGAGTTGGTGATGGGTCCAGATGTCACAGTCCTGTAAACAGTTAGGAAAGTGAGATGTTGTAGGTGACAACAACGGCGTCGAAAACTCCACACGTGATTCTCCATGTGATTAGGAACGGATGGCGTGATATAACATGCGTGGCCCAGGTGTTGGCGGCGGTGGGGGTGGTGGAGGTGGTAGCGCTGATAGGAAGGACAATAACTGCGTCTTGAAATATAACATACAGTGAACTGAGGTACTTGAAATGAGCGTTGCACTTGTGTCTAGTCACACACACACACAAAAAAAATCCTAATTTTAGTTTTTGCTGAGTACATCCCCTTCACATTTTGTTGTTGTTGTTAGTAATAAATAAAACAAAAAAATGAAATACTGACTCGCAACAGGGTCTGCAGCAGGACATGTGGTGGGCATCAGGGCCTGGCCGCTGTAGACAGGAAGGAGCCGTGTCATGTGGTGGTGACCAAAGTGTTTGACTCAAATAAGCGTGACGTATTGCCGTGGAGTGGCGGTAGAGGCGAGGGGTCCAGTGGACGGGTCAGCAGGTTGGTGACGGCGAGAAAGTGACAGCAGCAGAGGGTGTGTGTGTGTGTGTGTGTGTGTGTGTGTGTGTGTGTGTGTGTGTGTTGTACAATTATCACCTGCTATGACATAACCGAGTAGTTGTCATGATCTACACACACACACGAGAGAGAGAGAGAGAGAGAGAGAGAGAGGAGGTGAGAGTGTTATGAGGGTAAACCATCAGCACCGCGTACCGCTCTCAGCCCCGAAATCGACATAAACGACAACAACATGAGCGCGGGCGGCCAAGAGGTGGCAGACACACGCGGCCACGAGCACCAAGCCAGACCAAACCTCGCTTTATCGTTTTCCTTTTATTACTCCATCATCCCTCTAGCCCAGGGATAACTGATGGCATGGGGTGTAAGAGAAAGGATGTCCTACCCTCTTATCACCTAATCGCATCTGTACTTATTTGCGTAATCGATATGAGAGGGGATAAATCGATGCTGGGAAGGAAAATCGGCAATGATGACATGAAGAGCAACAGGAACCCAAGGGAGAGGAGGGAGGAGCTGGAGGAGGAGCGTCTGTGGTGATTATTGTTAGTATCTTGGGGAAGGGAGGAGGGATCAAGGGGGTGTAGGTCAGTAGGAAAGGGGATGTGGAGGATTGATCGACGGGGATTAGATCATTGTGTTACTTTCTACGGAGGAGGAAGGAAGTGCATTATACCAGCAAGAGAGAGAGAGAGAGAGTGTGCTGTATAAATAACATATCAGGGAAGCCCAGAATAAGCTGCCATGCATCCCACGTGACCCTGAGATAACTGGGGGACAACTGGCAGCCTCACCTTCTCATGCCTGACGGAGCATCATCTGGACATTAATATTTACACCTGCTTCTGCGCCTCCTACGTCACCCCCACCACTTCAAACTGCCATGTGTGTGTGTGTGTGTGTGTGTGTGTGTGTGTGTGTGTGAGAGAGAGAGAGAGAGAGAGAGAGAGAGAGAGAGAGAGAGTGCGTGTCAGTAGCACACACACTCACACTCTCTTGCATAACTTGAGTATTCTGAAGGTCATTAGTACCTTGCTGCTTAAGACAGGGGCGGGACACGTGCGTTGGAAGGTGTGGTGGTGGTGGTGGTGGTGGTGGTTCCTCCCCTTGGCACACATCACCACCACCACCACAGCCTCCCATGCCTACCAACACCACCTTGCTAGCATAACAAAAACAACTTTCCCGCAAGCATTTCCTGACAACACTACCACGTCTATAAAAGGACACACATACAGTACAGGGTCAAAACTTTTATCACAGCCCTTCACCTCACCAACGAGACCACAAACAAAAACAACACTTCCTTCCTCTCAGCACTTCCCAGGCGTCTGTCACTGGTCATACTCTATCTTGTTTGTGTTTTTATATTTGTAGTACCGCCTTTTTTCCTCCTTGTCATGGTCGCTGCATCAGGTTCTTCCCCCTAGCAACACCACCATAACATCAGCGGGAGGGAGGGGGAGGGGGTGCAGGGTGACGGGTTGGGGTGGTGGTGAGGGAGAGAAGGTGGGGGTAGGGTATTGCCTGCCTGCCACCCAAGGTCTCTCTCTCTCTCTCTCTCTCTCTCTCTCTCTCTCTCTCTCTCTCTCTCTCTCTCGTTGTCTGCGTTCATTTCGGCATCTTCATTTTCTCCATCATTACTACCACCACCACCACCCTCACCACCACCACCGGGCAGGAGAAATCCCACTAGTCATACTTCAACGTGCTAAAATCAGACCTTATTTTGCTTCACTTCACTGCTCGTAGGTAAACACGCCGTCCCTTGTGTGTGTGTCTGTGTGTGTGTGTGTGTGTGTGTGTACGCGCTATGGAAGCCAGGGTGACGAGTTTTGATCGAAGCGCTAGTTTAGCCCCGGGCGTCGTGTCGTGGGGGAAGAGGAGGGGGGGCATGGGAGAGTCGCGGGGGTGGGGGTTGCGGGGGGTTTGGGAAAAGGGAGAAGGGGGTGTGGTAGGGAGGTGGGTAGGGTGGAGCGTGGCGTAATGACGTTTTTGTGGTGTGAGGCGCTAACACCAGCTCAGCATGTGGCCTGGGAGAGGAAGGGGGAGGAGGGGAGAGAAGCAGGGGAAAAGGATGGTAGGGTAGCACGTTATTGGGCCTGGGAACTAGTGGGTGGGATGGCCAGGGTTGGGGGGTGGGTAGGGGTTACAGTAGAAAGGAAGAGAGAGGAGGAAGGGGGAAGCATTGAGGGAGTATATCATTAGCCTTTCCCTCCCTCTCCCTCTTTCTCTCTCCCTTCACCTAGTCACCTCCACGACTCACATATCATCTGGTACACTTTTTATCACTGTTTGCCATCACATTACCTGCGTGCGGGACAACATTCTTACCGCACCTAGGCCCGGGCACACAGGTTCGTTGAAATGTATGGCTGTATTAGGGTGTATTATGTATGTAAGTGGTGTGTCGCTCCTCGGGAATGTACGTGCACCCATCACCCTAATGACGGCCTTCCAGACCCTTGCGAGGCCTGGTTACTCGGCCTCGTTTCCTTGTCGAGGTTGAGAGAGAGAGAGAGAGAGAGAGAGAGAGAGAGAGAGAGAGAGAGAGAGAGAGAGAGAGCTAGTGTGAATGAGTTTGGTTGTTTGTGGATGCGTGAATGTGCACAAGTGTCCGTACTTCCCATTAACACACACACACACACACACACCTCGCTTCCTCGTAACATGACTACATCATAATCCTCGCCTTCCACAAGACACTTCATAGAAACGGCTTTATTTTGTCGTTCTATGCGCAGCTTTTTTTATGTTTTAAGTTCATTCTTCTCCCAAGCTGTCCATTGATACTCAACACAGCTTTTTGTTAACGTGGCTTACATGTTTGTTTTCTCTCTCTTTCCAGACTAAGAAGCACCCGCCCAACCACATCAAGCGGCCCATGAACGCCTTCATGGTGTGGTCGCAGATGGAGCGGAGAGAGATCATAAAGTTTGCCCCTGACATGCACAACGCCGAGATCTCCAAGCAACTGGGCCGCCGCTGGAAGATGCTGACGGAGGAGCAGCGGCGACCGTACCGGGAGGAAGCTGAACGCCTCAAGCAACTGCACAACCGGGAATACCCCAACTACAAGTACCGCCCACGCAAGAAGGGTCAGAAGGCCCAGCTCAAGGGCGTGTCCGAGAAGGGTGGCGGAAAGGTTGTCAAGGCCAAAGATCACAACAGTGGAAAGGACCGAATCAAGAACGTTGTGAACGTGACCAGCAACACCCACATCACCCACACACAGGGCCTTGACGTCGACCACAACAAACTAGGCATCAAAATCACCATTGATGACGACTTCAAAAGAACCCACAGAATGCCACAGAGCAGGATCATGACATTGACGCCACACTCTCCTCCCGAGGTACCTGCCAGCCCCCCTTGCGAGCTGCCAGACTCTCCTGAGAGTGCCTCAATGTACGAAGACCAACCGGCCTTCAACTACAGCCCTTCCGTCACCGGTCTGTATCACTCAACGAGCGCGTCAACTGCCACCAACACTCCACCCAGCTTCTCCCTCCTCAGTCACACAGCGTCCGGCCCCGTCACGGTCACCAGTCCAAGCATTATCAAGCAGGAGCCGGAGGACCCGCTGTACGAGGCGGTGTACACGCCCCAGAGCCTCGCCTCACCTGGCCTCAGCTCACCCAACAGCGAGTTCTCCACGCCCACTCACATCAAGACGGAGATCAAGACCGACTGCCACAGTCCCAACGAGCTGCAGACGGAGCACGCGACGCTTGATGATCTGTACAACATCACGGACTTCATCCCCATTTCGGACATGAAAGTCGACCTTGAATCCATAGATCCTGACATCGACTTCGACGCCGTCAGCACCAGTTCGGGATCCCACTTCGACTTCTCCAGCGTGGCCGACGATACCGATCCTCTGTTGTGTGACACATGGATCTGCGGCCGAAATTTCTTGCCGTAAGAGCTGCCACAGGCACTTCATTAAAGAGTGCTTGCTCTTTGTTCACCTTTCGTGTCGGCAACGAAAGCCAAAACTTTTGAATCATCTGTCCAGCATAGATTTTAATGTAACCTAGTGAAGACAAAATAGTATTGTACACGAGAAAGAGACTTGTTGGACGGGACCAAAACCAAACTAAATAATCTACATAACAAATAATGACAGTCCTACCATGCTTTCAAAACCTCCATAACGGTGCCAGTGCCTTCAACCATTGCTTCTTAGGACTTTCAAATTACAGGACCAACCCGAGACACCAGCCGCTGTGAACCAAGACAGTCTCATCCATGAAGAAAGACAGTGCACAAAAATCAACTCGGTGATGCATTATATATATATATATATATATATATATATATATATATATATATATATATATATATATATATATATATATATATATATATATATATATATATATATATATTCCCTCCACAAGCCTCATTGGTCATCCATTGTACATATATACATATGAATGAAAACTCTGGTTCTGTTACTCTCGTGAAAGATCGAACGTTCGTCTGTCTGGGTGCAAGTCAATGATGGAACTGTGAATATTAGAGGCTTACTGTGATGCTTTCTCCTTCGTGGTGTGTAGAGGAGGGGGAGGAAGACGCTCGAATGAGGAAGTTAATGAAGAGACTCACTGAACGTCTTGCGGCTTTAACAAATTATATATCTATATAAATACAATGATAAAATACAAAAAAAAATATCGGATGCAGGAGAAGCATTGTGTATATTTCTCAATACTGGTGACAAAGGATCGACAAGTATCAAGAAGGTTTAGGAGTGAGGACTGCCCGACGTCTTGCCAGCCCCGACGAGAGGAGCTTCGCCCCCCCCCCACCAGCCCCATCCTTCCTGGGGGCTGACAGCTGGCCGCCCCTGTCCTCTGCTCACCGCGCGCCCTGCCAACAGCACGGAAGGAGAGCAGGCGGCCTGGCAGAGGGCGAACCGAGGCAGGTGCGAGGGGAAGAGGGAGGCAGGTGTCCCGGAAGCTCTGCCATCACCTGAGTACCTGAGGGGACCACATCGAGGTGACTGTGCAGGTGAGTTTTCAATTACCATTTTCGCTAATGAGGTACAATATTGCTCATACATTATCCTTCACCCTTGTATTACACGACGACGGAGTCTGTAGATTTTTTATTCGTTACTCTCACGTCTCCCTCTCTGTCTCCCTCAGATCTGCCAGAACGAACCCTGCGGAACTCCCGGGAAACCAGCGGTGCCATGAGGGACCCACCTCTCTGCCGACCCCTTCTCCCCTGCACCCCTTCTTCCGTCTGTGGGCGCCGCGGGCATTGGGCAGCGTGCGAGTAACGTCTTTAGTGCATTAAGCCAATTACAGGAGCAGTTCAGTGGCGTCCACCTCTTACCTTTCTGCAAATAAATAATCTGTAGTTTCCTAAGTATTTATATTGTTATGAGAAGTATATATTACCGCTATGAGTTATAGGCAAGAGCTGCAAGTTGTTAACGTGGCCGCCGAGGGTTTGTACTTAGCCGACGACGACGCTGGACTCGCTCCCGCCCCACCCACCACCCACACCCACCCGATTCCCGGCGCCGCCACGCGGGGCGCCGAGACAAAGCAACAAATGGCAGTTTTTCTTTGTTTGTTTTTGAATTCTAGTCAGTTCAACAAATATTACTATGTACAGTAATACTACGTGAACCATCTCCTCTGCTGGATGTTTCACTTTTTTTTTTAATAATTTGATGCTTTTTATTTAATATCCAGTTTTATGTTTACCCGTTCAAAGTTTATGGAAAATTTTTGAATCGGTGGAAGGATTTTTTTTTTTTTCGTGTGTTCAGACTTTGGCTAATAAAATGTTGCTCAAGCAGTGTACCGCATGGCCGAGTGTACCTTCGGGGACACTGTACCTCTGAGGAGCACTGTGCGCGCCGGAGGAACCTGTGTAATTCTAGCACCTCTACCCCGGGAAACCGTTTATCCTTGGGGAACATTACCCCAGGGAAACATTTGTACATTGGGGAACGTTGATGTACCTTTTAAGAGCATTTGGTACCCCAGGATGCACTCTGTATACCATAGGGGAGCACTTACCCCTGTGGTAGCACCGTGCACCCTGGGGGAGGGTGTGTGTGTGTACCTCGCGCCGCACAGTGCACCGGCAGAACAAGCTGCAAGAAGGTTCATCCCGTCAGAGGTTTTTCACAAATGATCTCAAGCTTCAGCGAATCCCAACCCATCTGAACAGTGTCTTATTTGTGCATTACCATTACTTTTTGTTTTGTTCTCTTGGCTCTGCCCTCTTTCTTTCCTTCTACTCGATATCTATTATTATATTATTGATCATATTTTGTACAGAGTGTTATAATGAGATATTCCTTGTACAGTTAAACTTTATGGCATTTCTCCGATATTGGAAGTTTTATATATTTTGTAGTGTAGTGCTCGCCTCCCCAAGTCAGGGGTTGGCTGGCTGGTGGGAGAAACAAATACATTTTTGTATGTTTCAAGTGAATGCTTGTTTGTGTGCCATCCTTCGCCTCTACTCCCCTGATACTCCTCGGGGTTCACTGTCTTGCTCTTATCACTGATCACATGTTACAAAGTCATCGTAAAGGAAGGAAAACAGGTAACGGTTCTAAAGAATGACTAATACATTACTGAAAAAAATGGCAATAATAGCCAAAAACAATAACAATAAGATGAAGAGCAATGAATTAGAGGTAAACGGAATTCTTGGAAGAACACCAAAGAAGAAACATCGTAGAAAGAAAAAAAAAAAGAGGACAGCGGCACGGAGGCGGGGTGACTCAGCTCAGCCAACCAGCCCTCCCGCTCACCCACCACCGCGTCACCCAGCCAACCAGCCCCCAGCCCACCTTGACAAAAACTAACCAATACACATTGCTTGTTTCTTATTTTTTTCTTTAATTTTCTGAGATATCACAATAAGTCAAATAGCTACGAAGATATGTTTTTTTTTTTTTTTTTTTTTTAAGGATGAATACAGACGAACAGGTAAATAGATGGACAGACAAAAAAATAAAAGGAGTTACGTTTTAGAGATAGATGAATAAACAGTGACAGGTAAATAGATGGGATAAGTACAGAGAGAGAGAGAGAGAGAGAGAGAGAGAGAGAGAGAGAGAGAGAGAGAGAGAGAGAGAGAGAGAGAGAGAGAGAGAGAGAGAGAGAGAGAGAGAGATCCAACCATTTTAGTCACAAACATACACGGAAAAACTGTGTGTGTGTGTGTGTGCGTTCCAAGTTCCAAACGAGGAGGGTACTGGCTGGCGATATCGAGTCAGGAACGTGATTATAACATGGTGAATGAATGAGACACACACACACACACACACACACACTTTTCCTTGAACAGCGCCACACAGAGGAGGACACGACATCACAAAGGACGACAAGAACGACCAGGAGGTAATGAAGTGACAGACTGTGAGGCGCCCACGAAGACCACCATCGAGGGACGCTTCAGGCTGCAGTGAGGTAAGGGTGTGGGTGTGGACGGTGAAAAGGGTGAGGGTGTGGATGGTAAGAAGGGTGAGGGTGTGGATGGTAAAAAGGGTGAGGGTGTGGATGGTAAAAAGGGTGAGGGTGTGGATGATAAAAAGGGTGAGGGTGTGGATGGTAAAAAGGGTGAGGGTATGGATGGTAAGCAGGGTGAGGGTGTGGAGGCTAGGGAGGGTGAAGGTGTGGACGGTGAAAAGGGTGAGGGTATGGATGGTAAGCAGGGTGAGGGTGTGGAGGCTAGGGAGGGTGAAGGTGTGGACGGTGAAAAGGGTGAGGGTATGGATGGTAAGCAGGGTGAGGGTGTGGAGGCTAGGGAGGGTGAAGGTGTGGACGGTGAAAAGGGTGAGGGTATGGATGGTAAGAAGGGTGAGGGTGAATAGGGTGTGGGTATGAATGGTAAGAAGGGTGAGGGTGGGGACGCAGAGAAGGGGTGGGAAAGGCCCTCTCACAAAGTTTCCGGATTACGGCGTCACATGATTTCCTGCAGTAATTGCAGCACATCGAGTTGCGTCAGTTTCGGTTCGCATGATGAAATGATTCAATATTTTCCCAATTGAGTGTGCAGCATTGCATTGTATTTTTTTTTTTTTTTTTTTATTTATTTTTTTTTTTTTTACATCCCCGCCTATAGCGCCGGTATGCTTTCTTCAGGGGCCAGATGGTCGGCCCAAGCCCGTCGTGGTGCAGGCATTTTTTCTAATATTGGCGCCAGTTATGCTCGGCTCATGCTGCCCCCCGGAACTCATTCTTGATACACTGGACGGTTTCTTCTAGAGTCCGGGTTGATGGGTGGTCTTCTGGACAGCATGTGGGTAGTTAGGCCACTCGGCGGTGACTGAAAGATCCCAGGTGGTAACGTGGGGATTCGAACCGACGTTGTCCATGGCGTGGTGAATGTGAGCCCAGCACGCTAACCACTCAGCCACCGCCTACCCTATGTATAAGTATAAGTAATTATAGGTATGTGCTTTTATTCTCCCCATTAGTTAGTTAGTACTACCTGTAAGTCTTGGATGTACACACTGGTTATCGCTCATGTCATATAGTGAAGAAACTGCACAAAGCGGTATCAAATACTTACTCTGAACTCAGTCGTTATGTTCCTCTATCAGACACTCCTCAAAGGTATAACGACATTCTTGCTAAGCTTAGGTCAAGTAACAAGGAGAAGCTTAGTCCAGAATCTATGCAGAAGGAAATTAATTAGCGACCTTATCATGTTCCTCATAATATTAATACTTCTCAAGGACGAAAAATAACTCACCAAACACTCCTGCTCAGTCTAGAGCAAGACAAAGCAAAGTTTAGTCAAGAAGCCATACTATAAGATGTCAATTCTTCACCCATATTCTGGCTATCAGGTTCTTTATATCACACTCCCTAAATATTAAGGAGCGTCAGCAAACATTCCTGTTCAGTCTAGGTCAAGAAATAAGATAGAGTTTAGTCAAGAAACTGTACCACAAGATAATATTTACTTCTATTCTGATGACCAGGTTTTCTCTCTTTGACACGGAAACTTCCCAAGAACATACCAAGGCCGCATTTCCTCTCAGGCTAGGCCAAGATATCAGGCAGAGTTTAGGCAAGAAACTGTACCATACGATATCATTAACTTCTATTACATTGACAAGGTTCTTTGACAATAAAACTTTCCAAGGCAAGAAAACAAGACGGTCACAGTCCCTCTCAGGCAAGGTCAAGCAAGAAATCAGACATAGTTTAGTCAAGTAACTGTATCATATCATTCACTCCTTCTCCGATGACTAGGTTCTAATTGACACGGAAACTCCCCAGGAACACAACATGACCACGGTCCCTCTCATGCTAGGTCAAGAGATAACGCTAAGCCGCCACACGCCCCGCCTCGTGACTCGGCCAAATCTGTTTTAGTAGCTTTCCACGCCTGACGAACACCTTATCGCGCCTGTCACCTGGCCCACCGTACCCTTGCCGCCACCTGGCCAATCAGACGCCCCCGATATCACCTCACAAATCATGCCCGCCGCCCATTATCCCGCAGGTAACCATCTGCCTAATGACGACTGAACCTTAGGGAGCAGTTTGTCTTCTTAAATCACGACCCTCACAGACTGCACACCACCTTCGTACACATATCCGGCCACGCTCACTCATTCACCGACTCAATTACTCACTCACTCACATATTTACTTATTCACTCACTCACCGGTTAAATTTTCCACTTACTTATTTACATAATCATTCACCCACTCCCCGGCTCAATTACTCACTCACAAATTCATTTACTTACTCATTCCTCACTTCTTGGTTATATTGTTCACTCACTCATTCGCCCACTCATTCGCTGGCACGTTTACCCACTCACGCACTCACTCAACTCACTGACACGCACTCACTCTGCCCCACTCACTCAACCCTACTCACTGACACACTCACTCACACTCACTCACTCACTCACTTCCTCACTCTCACTCGCTCATTCCCCAAGTGTCTGAGTCTTGGAGTCCTGCGAATGAGGGTAAATGTGCGTGTGAAATTCGAGATTAAGTCATTAATTTCTCCTTCGGGAACACACGCGCGTGGAGTGGGCGGCGGGTGACCTTGCAGCGTGTTTAATGCGAGTGGAGTCTGAAAGGGCGTGAGAGGAGAGGTGTATTACGGCAGGAGTGAATGGGCGTGGAGTGTTTAAAAAGTTGGTGTGTAGGAGAGTGTGTAAAGTGGAGGTAAGTAAGGACGCAAACAGGTGAGAAATCCAGTATGCATCTTGAAGCCGTTGGTGGAGAAAGAAGCAAGTAGGAGAAAAATGGAGGTCAGAAGGAAGTTGGGAGGGAGGAAAGCCCTTTGAAGAATAAGGAGGGAAGGAGGAGAAAAGCGAAGGAAGGAAAGAAAGGAAGGAAAGGAGGCATGAAAAAGGAACGCCACTGAAAAGAAAGAGACAAATACAAGAAAAATGAACGGAAGAACGGGAGGTAGAGGAGGAAGAAAGAAGCAAGCAAAATAAACCAAGGGAGGGAGAGAAGGAGGGAGGGAAGTTACCTAATGGAGACCAAGATACTGAAGTAGGAAAAGACGAAGAGGGAGGGAGGGACGAGGGGTAGAGGCAGGAACGGCATTGTTAAGAAAAAGATATATACAAAAAGACAACGAAAGGAAGAACGGAAGGCAGGAGGGAGGTAGACCAGTGGAGAAGAAAGGAACAAATAGAGGAAACGGGGGGAAGGAGGGAAGGAAGTCAACAAATGGAGAGCAGGGAAATGAAATAAGAAAAAACAGATGAGGGAATACGGAAGCTAGGAACGGATAGAGGGAGGGAGGGAGGGAGGAACGAGGAATAGAGAGAGGAACGGCACTACGAAGGAAAAGACAAATACATGAAAGAGAGGAAAGGAAGAACGGAAAGTAGGAGGGAAGTAGAAGAAAAAGATAAGGAAAGGAAACGGAGGGAAGGAGAGGAGGGTGGAGGGAAGTTACCTAATGGAGAACATGATATTGAAGTGGGAAAAACGATGAGGTAATACGGAAGAGAGGGAGGGAGGGAGGGAGGGAAGCCACCACGAGTAATATTATCAATTGGACACTCAAGAGCAGCCATGGGGTCAGGGCTCCTCATGAAGTGAAGGGAAGTGAATTGATGTCGTGTTTTCCTCAGTAAGACATCATACGCGGGGCTTCGTGAGATCGATCGCCCCATTACTGTGCACTTCCTGTTGCTTTCATCTTGAGTTTTTCTTTTATGCTTCGAGAAAAATCCTACTTTATGTTTTTAGGTTTTTGTTTTAATGATTATCGACATTATGAGCCTTGTGCGTGCTGACCAAAGAGATTTCACAAGCACACACACACACACACACACACACACACACACACACATTAAAACGCACGCACACGGCCGACTCCAAATTGACATCGATCTTGTAATTCATCTTTCTCTCCTAATTCAACACTAAACTTTCGCCTTCTTTTCGCTCCCTTCGCTCTCTCCCCATATTCGTCTTCCTCCTCCTCCTCCTCCTCCTCCTCTTACTCTCCGTCTCAGCAAAGTGAAGTCTTCATTCTCGTTCGTTCAGTAATTAGGAATTTCTTTTGACTTATCGCTCTGGGAAGGAGGAAAATGGACACTAATAGCGAGTAATTAAGGAGCAGTAGGTCAAGAGTGAGCAAAGGCACGTCTCAGGAGGAGGAGGAGGAGGAGCAGGAGGAGAGGGAGAAGAGCGAGGAGGAGAGGGAGGAGGAGCAAGAAAAGATGGATGAGAAGTGCAGTTAGTGGTAAAAGTAATTGTATTTTGTGGGTTGGTGTACGTGTGTGTGTGTGTTTGTGTGTGTGTGTGTGTGTGTGTGTGTGTCCCCTTTCTTTAGCATCGTCCACTTCTTAATCGGCTGCCTCTTTTCTCTCTCTTCTCAAGCTTCCCGCAGGTCAGTTTCATGCTGAGCTGATTATGCCAGAGAGTTTTTTCTTCCTCCAACATGTCCGTCCCTCAGGCCCTCCAGCACGCACCGTTGAGGATAAAGAAGAGACAGACAGACAGGCACAGACGGACAGAGAAAAAATCATGCACACACACGCACACACATACACACACATACACGTAGTAACATGCTTTTTCATCACCCGGAATCATTTTCATTGCCACCCTCGCTGTCATTTTACACAACGAATCTGACAGGCGCAGGAAAACGATGAAGAAAAATTTATGCTGCCTATGATCAGTGCCTCGCCATGACCCTGTTTCGTCGTGACAGTACAGCGGCGGCTCATCCCTCCTTTGCATAACAGTGGACTCGCTCTCCTCAGACCCTAAAGCAATTCCTCACACAGGCTCTTCCTCAACACGCCGAGACTGGGGCACCGTAAGAACTAAGAACCATAACCTTCGTACCTAACCTGCCTATCTAGTTACACACCCACCCACACACACACACACACACACCTCGTCCCAGAACCTAAGAACAAACCCTTTTAGAGAGCACGCCCATAGATACGCCTCCTAACGCTATTCTCTCGCAGTCATCCCCCCGCGCAGGCCAGTTCACAGATCACGTCTTCCTTTGACGGACTCCGATCCTCCTCGTCCCCCACTTAGCGCACGCATATTTCTTCTGTAGAAAGATAAACACAACTGGTTCGCACGTTCTGGTCTCTTTATGGGTCTCCTACAATAGCTCTTTGTAGTTTCTTAATGAAGAGAGGGAGTGAGGAAGGGATGGAGGGAGGGATTTACGGAGAGATGGGAGGTAGACCGTCATGCCTTTCCTCTCCTTTTGTTCCTCCTCTCCCTCGCCGGACCCGTCGTGGATGTGACGCAGTTCACTGACAAGACGCAGCGTGTTGCTCACTCTTTACGTGTATTACTTTCCTGTTTAACTTCTCGATCCATGCTTCGTTTGGGTTCACAGGACTCGCCCCAGCGACTTGGCGGCCTTGGGTTACCATTTATATCTCTAACAGGCTCATTTGTATTGATAAAAGGAAGGGAATTCAAGGCACAGTGCCAAAGTAAGAATCACATTAGCTTCCTGAAGACGGTTATTTAGGCTTATCTCCTCGTTGACATGCACACGACGCTCGCCGCACGCTAGGAATCGGACCCGCAGCGAACATGACAGGTGATCGGGGCCGCACCTGAGGCGGAGAGAGACCAAACATTGCAACTATTTACGAAACATTTACCCGCGAGCTGAGGTGCGTCGGGCCGGCTGTTGTGGGTTGGGGGTCCATTATCGAGGCCACGAGGCAGTAAATCCGTGTTCTAATACCGCACTGACTGACCTTCGGCGGGAGCAGGTGAGGTGAGTACGGGAAGCGTGGGTGGGGGCGGAGGCTGCCGGGGAGGGGGGAGGGAAGACGGGGGAGGAGGGAGAGGGGACGGAGGCGGAAGAGGAGATGGAGGAAGAGGATGAAACGGAGGAAAATAAGTGAAAATAGGAAGGTGGAGGGTGGAAACAAGGAATGAGGAAAACAAACAGAAAAAGGAGAGGAG
>NW_026111677.1:55000-92500 GCF_024679095.1 Eriocheir sinensis
GAGAGAAGACGAGGACGAGAGAGAGAGAGAGAGAGAGAGAGAGAGAGAGAGAGAGAGAGAGAGAGAGAGAGAGAGAGAGAGAGAGAGAAAGAATAAAAAAATATCACTTAATCTCAATCAGTGTCTTTTCCTTCCTGGCCTTGACACTCTAGGGGCTTGGAAGCTTTATAGAGAATTATAAAAGGCATTCGAGCACATGTAGGGAATCGGAACCCAAGCCCAGTGTAATGATGTGCGTGAGAAGTCGCGAATGGAATGTATGTATGTACGTGTGTGTGTGTGTGTGTGTGTGTGTGTGTGTGTGTGTGTGCTTTTCTAGGTTATATCTGTTATGTCTTAGGAGTTTTCACACCACTCTTGATATTTGTAAATGCCGCCAGAGGTCTCGTCGGTAACCATAACCACCACCACCTCCTCCTGTCTTCTCACACCGCCATAACACCACTACTGCCGCTACTAACACATCCTCAGGCACTACTAACCGTCATAACACCACCGCCACCATTACTTACCCACCACCTCGACCACTATGACAGCACCACTACAACCACTACTACTACATCTTCAGGCGCTAACTAACCACCATGACACAACCGCTACCATAAACACCACCACCACTTCTACCACTATGACAGCACTACTACTACCACTACTAACATGCTCAGGGACTACTAACCACCATGACTCTACCTCTATCATGATTCGCCAACCACTCCAAGCATTCAATACCACCTCCAAAAACCACTATAACATTACCGCAACCTCCAGAACCACCCGCTACTCCCTCAGTCACTGTCAACACCATCAGCAACACCAGTCTTAGCAATATCACCATGACCCCAGCACCATTTCCATCACACCAACTACCATCGTCATATCCCAGGCTACTCTACATCCATCTTCAAAACCACCATCACCACCACCAGCACAGCCACCCTCATTACCTCCACCAGGAACCCCTCTTTTAAAAGCTTAATAATTGGTTCAAGTTGAAGAATAAGACCGAGAACATTGATGATAACCAAAGCCTTTTTCTCTCTTCTTCTTTTTGTCGTCCTTTAGTTCTATTCACATTCCTAAGTACACTTCTCGGGACGGAAAGGAAAATATTATGCCGTAAGAAAATTACCATTCCATCTTATTCTTTTTTAACCACTAACAACATTATTACTGTAGACTCAAACTTCCCGGCAGATAATTAATACAGCTCCTGATGAGGCTCACGTTTTCCACACTCAAACTTTTACCAATAGACACAAGTCGGGAATAAAGAAAAAAAGCGCCACAGTGAGGTAAAAATATTCGGGCGATGAATGAGCGGGACGCAAAACGAGAGCAGTCACCTTGGAAATCACAAACTTACCTGAGGAAGCGTTCATTAATTAGACACTCAAGAGGACTCTCGACGACCTGCTAGGCTCTCAGGAGGGCAGGCGAGGGAGGGACGGGAGGAAGAGGGAAGGGTGTGACGAGAAGGAGGGGGAAGATAGAGAGAGTAGAAGGGGAGGACGGAGGGAAGAGACAAGAGGTTATAGGAAAAGGTTGAGGGTTGAAGGAGGGGAAGAGATGGGCAAGAGGGAGAGAGAGAGACACGAGGGAATGAAAAGGAGAGGGAAGGAGTGAAGAGGGGCGAGAGAAGAGGGAGAAATTGACCGTAGGGAGGGAAGAGAGAGAAGGAGGGAGGTACGGAAGAAGAGATGAAGAAAAAAGTTAAAGGAGGAACGGAGACGGAAAAGGAAAGGGAAAAATTAGTGGTGGAAAAGGGAGAAGAGTGAAAGGATGTGGAAAGAGAGGAAAGACAAGGGGGAAGGGAAAAAGACAAGAGGGTAAAGATGAGGGGAATAGGGGAACAGGGAAAGGGAAGAGGGAAGAGTTAAAGGTAAGGATAGAGAGGGATCGAGGGTAGGAGAGTAGAAGGGAAGAATGATGAAGGAGAGGGAAGTAGAGGAAAATGGTATAGAAGGGAAGAGGAAAGGAATGGCAAAGGGAGGGGAGCAGGAAAGGAAGAGGGAAATAGGGGAAAGGGGAGAGAGAGAGAGAGAGAGAGAGAGAGAGAGAGAGAGAGAGAGAGAGAGAGAGAGAGAGAGAGAGAGAGAGAGAGAGAGAGAGAGAGAGAGAGAGAGAGAGAGAGAGCACAAGAGGATGGAGGAGAAGGGAAAGGGAAAGGAACGACAAGGGGAGGAGAGCAGGAAAGAAAGGGGGAAGTAGGGGAATGGGGAGAGAGAGGGGGAGCAGAGGAGAATGGTGGAAGAAGGGACGGCGGACGGGGAGCACAAGGGGAGGGGAGCCGTGTAGTGTTATAGAACGTAAGTCGTAAGGGAATTCCTGCAAATGTCTTCCTGCCTGTGTACTTGTGTATGGGTGTGGAGGAGGAGAAGGAGGAGGAGGAGGAGAAGGAGGAGGAGGAGGAGGAGGAGGAGGGGAGCAGAGAGGGTGGAGGAGGGGCAAGGGATGGTATTTTAAAGGCTTCACTCTCCTATTTCACTTCACTTTTGTCACTGCCGACTTGCATGATAGAAGCACTACTCTCTCTCTCTCTCTCTCTCCACCTATAGGCAGTATATGGGCAGCTTACATACAAACCTCTGCCCACAGCTTCTTCCTCCCCCATAATCTCCGGCTGCCACCTTCGACTAGAGCACCGCCGAGCAGACTCAACCGACAAACAGGATCAGAAGCGATGTTTTTTTCTCCCTAACACCTTTACGTCCAGACCTAGGGGGAGAGAAGCCTAAAGAGAAGATGGAGGAGGAGGAGGAGGAGGAGGAGGAGGGGAAGACGAAGGAGGACGAGGAAGAAAAGTGCTGAGGGTATTGAGGTTGGGGATGAAGAGGAGTAAGAAAATAGCACGATGATGTAACGAGAGGAGAAAGAGGAAAGAAAATACGAAAAAGAAGATGAAATAAAGGGTAAAGAAGCAGAAAAGACAGACATACAGACACAGAGACGCAGACAGACATACATACAGACAACTTATACTATCAAATGAAGGATGGAGAAGTGTGATACATAATTATAAACCGATGCAAGAAAAACAAGTAGAACAATTAGAGTTAAACAGAGAACCCCGAGTAGCAATACAAGATGAAGGGATGGGATGTGTGGCAACAAGACGAGTGATGACAGGCGTGTAGGGAGGAAGGAATGATGGAGGGAGAGGTAATAGAATAGGGAGAAGAGACGAAGGGGCGATAGGAGAGAAGATGGAATGATTGAAGAGAGGAGTGGACAGGAGGCGAAAGGGAACGTGAAGAGAGAAGAAAAAACGAAAAACTATTAGATGAAGACAAGAAATGAATGAAAGCTTAATCATATATTTTGAAAGCATTTTTTAACCTATTACTACAACTGTTACTACTACTACTACTACTACTACTACTACTACTACTACTACTACTACTGCTATTCAACTATATATATAAATTAAGAAATAACATAAAGATACACCATTTCTTCCCTTTTTTGCCGCCTAATTGAAAAAAAAACTCATTTATTCATCACAGGTAACTCAAGTGAGGAGCCAAAGGGAGGGAGAAGGGGAGGTACAGGGAGAAGGAGCCTCATTAGGACGAAGATGTGCCCAAGAGGAGGAGGAGGAGGAGGAGGAGGAGGAGGGGTAAAGGAGGAGATGCTTGAGGATGGAAGGAAAGGAAAGAGGTGGGATAAGGAGTAGGAGGATGCCGAAGAAGAAGAAGAAGGAGGAGGAGGAGGAGGAGGGGAAGGAAGAGGAAGGGGGGCAGGAGGAGGAGACTACCCAAAAGAGGGTCTTCTCACTGACTATCTGGAGACATTGTGGTAAGGTTTGGCTCGCTATCTTGAAAAATAATTACTCATTTAATCTCTGTCTTTCTCGGTATTTCTCTCTCTCTCTCTCTCTCTCTCTCTCTCTCTCTCTCTCTCTCTCTCTCTCTCTCTCATACACACATACACTGGTCTTTGTTTCTGTCTTTGTCTGCTCACGGTCCCTTTAATTCCCCCTCTAAGTGACGCGCTGTTTCTTTTCGTAGCATCTCTATCTATTTATCTATTCATCTTTCCTCGCCTCTTTCATCACCCCGAAGCTTGTCTCTCCCTCGCTCTTGCTGTCTCTCCCTCTCGCTGTCTTTTCCTTTCCTCCCCTTCCCTGCCTGCCACCAACCTTCTTCATCTTCCGCTCTCCTCCTCCTCCTCCCCTTCGTTCGTCCCTCTCTCTGTTATCTCCGCTGTTATTCTCTGTCCTTCGTAAATTACAGAACATTAATTATCAGTCCGCCAATACAGCTACCTCGCCTCTTTGCCAGATAACGCGAGATAAGGACGCCCTGTGTTTTACTTCAGTCCTATTAAGTTGGAACAGGTGTTAGAGCGATAATTATGATAGCGTGAAGGCGAAGGTTTAATATTAATGCGTTGTATAGTGTGGTGGTGGTGGTGGTGGTGTGTTGGTAGTGGTGGTCGAGGTCGTCACTTTTTAAGTAGTGGTGGACGTAGTAATGTTCGTAGTAGTAGTAGTAGTAATAGTAGTTAAAGATGTAGAAATAGCAGTAAATGTGGCAGATAAAGGTAAAGTTGAGTGCATATACTATAGCTACGCGTGGCCTCAGTGCTCATCCCCGTGGTAGTGTTAAACCCCAAATGACAGTCTCGTATTTTCTTTTGCCTTATAAGGAAAAAAAAATCCCTTCCCCCTACGTACTCTCCGCTTTGTCCTCACGTTGCTCAAGAGGCGCATCAAGTTTCCCTCATTCAGACCGAAACTGTATATGAGTGAGTGACTTCGAATGTGGACTTGGTGAAGTTATTGATTCCGGAAAAGTATGTAGCGATGTGGTGAGCAGCTCTAATTAGTTTCCATTTTTCTTCTTGAATGGGTAAATATTTATACTAGCCTAAAAAGTCATGTTCTCTCTCTCTCTCTCTCTCTCTCTCTCTCTCTCTCTCTCTCTCTCTCTCTCTCTCTCTCTCTCTCTCATAATCAAGCGCCGCGCACACACACACACACACACACACACACACACACTAATCTTCCATGACCTACGACAACGCATACGTTATCTAAGTCTCTCTCTCTCTCTCTCTCTCTCTCTCTCTCTCTCTCTCTCTCTCTCTCTCTCTCCAACACACACACACACACACACACACACACACACACACAAACTTAACTTCCATGACCTACGCCGCAGTGGTATTCATTGCTGGCTCATGAGCCGCTCCTCGCAATGACTCAATTCACGGCTCTCGAAAATATATAAATTAATTAATAAAAAAAATACATAGAAAAATAATTTAATAATTTATCAAGAAAGATATATATTTTCATGAGGTGAGATGGAAGACAAAGTCACAGTAAGCGATAACATTCTAACATCCCTGCCCTAGTCGTACAGAAATCATACGTGTCTACTACGGGAAAACTGATCAGCGACACGTCTACGTAGTTCTAGGCCGCGCGAAATCATACGTGTCTAATACGGGAAACATCAGCGACAC
Organism: Eriocheir sinensis; assembly: GCF_024679095.1. NCBI lineage: Eukaryota > Metazoa > Arthropoda > Malacostraca > Decapoda > Varunidae > Eriocheir > Eriocheir sinensis. The sequence goes on from NW_026111677.1 coordinate 60,470, forward strand.
GTCTAGCTCTAGGCCGCGCGTCGGTGGTCTCCCCGAATCAGTTGCTATTAATAACAAGACATGTAGGCTAATATTACCATGTCAAATTTTTCTCATTTACTATATTGCACTTGCAGCCCAGTACTACTTAATTTAATTAGTTGAGTTACGCTAACTTGCAGTAGCTGCGGCTCTCTAAATCAATGTGTTTAACCAAAGTGGCTCTCTTGCAAAAATTAGTGAATAACACTGACCTACGGCAACGAATACGATATCTAAGTCTCTCTCTCTCTCTCTCTCTCTCTCTCTCTCTCTCTCTCTCTCTCTCTCTTTTCAACACACACACACACACACACATCAGTAAGTGCCTCTAGTCAGCCCACACAGGACAGAAATACTCCATACAGACCTCAATTGAGACCATGTATGGGGGCATAGGAGTTAAGGGTCTCTCTCTCTCTCTCTCTCTCTCTCTCTCTCTCTCTCTCTCTCTCTCTCTTAGTCCTTTACAAACTTCACGGACCTTTAAGTGTTAGGGATAGGTATAACAACAACAACAACAACAATAATAATAATAATAATAATAATAATAATAATAATAATAATAATAATAATAATAATAATAATAATAATAATAATAACAATAATAATAATAACTCCCACTATGATAATGATTCGCCACCAAACGAATAATATGAAATAAACTCGACCACACACACACACACACACACACACACACACACACACACAAACACACACGCACACACAACTGAGCCTCACACTGGCGACCTCTTATCATCAGCGTGAGCAGGGGAGATAAAGGAGAGAGGGCAGAGGCAGGCCTAACGATGCTGCCGGAGAACACACACACACACACACACACACACACACACACACACACACACACACACAGGTCACCTTCACGCAACTCCTGAAAGCCGCCTCTCAGGAAATAAAATGTAGTATATGATAATTATTTAAGTGTGGACAATATCAATGGTTTTTCTTCCAAGTAGACGAGTATGTGTATGTAAGTGTGTATATTAGTTTGTTTGCTGTGTGTTTGTGTGTTTGTTTGTGTGTATATATTGGTGTGTGTGTGTGTGTGTGTGTGTGTGTGTGTGTGTGTGTGTGTGTGTGTGTGTGATTTTAACTTTCTTTTAAGACTTGCTAGGTGTTCACTCACCTCCCCCCCTCCCCCCCACTTCCCTTGCTCCTCACTCCCCCATTCAGACTGCTTCAATGTTGGGTTTTCGCGGAATAAATAAAATGCTGCCACTCCACGAATTGCTTGAATGCAACATATGATAGAAGTAAAGGACTAGTTTCGTCAATGACTTCCAATTAAACTTAACAGAAAACTCAAGAGATGTAATTACAAATGCAACCAGTTCGAATTTATTTTCCCCCGATATTTTTTGTCGTAAAACTGTATCGCCTCTCCAGGAACATAAGCTTTATTAGTGTATTAAAAAGTTTTTGCTTTTTTTTTCACTTGAGGGAATACACACACACACACACACACACACACACACACACATACACACACACACACACACACACACACACACACACACACACACACGTCACTGATTCACATTAATAAAAAAAAGCATACATCCTGAGCGATATGGAAGGTTCGTTTGACGCAAGAGTTCGCCGAAGGTCACTGCACGAAAGTTCTCAAAGGATCCTCTCTGCCTAACTCTCACTCAGTCATTCACACTCATTAATTAAAACTCCCTCATACTCATTCACTCAGCGGACGTTAGCTCTCAAAGGATTCTCTCTCCCTAACTCCCCCAGACACTCACATTCAAACTCATTCTCTCACTCACTCATACTCACACACAGTCACTCACACTCACTCACTTTCCCATTCTGATACATAATTCTCCTTTAGTACATTTTCATAATCTTTAAATAAACAAAGAAAAAAACGTAAAATGTGAAAATACTGAATGAGTCGAGAAGCCCAGAATGATAAAATTAAAGAGGAGAAAGAGGAGCATGAGAAGGAGGAGGAGGAGGAGGAGGAGGAGGAAGAGGAAAAGGAATAGGAAGAGAAAGAGGAGGAGGAGGAGGAGGAGGAGGAGGAGGAGGGCGGCAGGACTGTTAACAAACCTCTCAAGGCTGTACTAAGCAGACCTACAAGTGCTCTCCATGACTGCCTTCCTTTACTCTCTCTCTCTCTCTCTCTCTCTCTCTCTCTCTCTCTCTCTCTCTCTCTCTCTCTCTCTCTCCTCCGCTATGAATCAGTTTAATTAACAAGGTCTTTTTCATCAGTAATTTCACGAACACGAAAATCTAGGTAGTCATCAATTTTAACTTTCCTCTTTTTTTTTTACAATATCAAAATAACTATGTAAAAGAAACGATATTAGAGTTAAGTTTGAGGTACAGACAGTAAGAAAATAATAACAGATGAAGAGGAAAGTGAAAGAAAAAAATAATAAGAGATGAAGAGGAGAATGAGAGAAAAAAAATGATTACGTAAAAAAATAATCTAGCCGCCTACCACTTATTCCACCACCATCACCACCACCACCACCACCGCCACCACCATTACCACCACCGTAGCGTTAATTACAGGTACGCGGCGACCTTGTACCCGTATTCTAATCATCCCGAGCCGATGAGTTTGACCTCTTGTGGCCGAAATTGAGGAAGGTCTTGAAAAATGATTCCCTTCCCTTCCCTCCCTCCTTCCCTTTCCCTACCCTCCCCTTCCCTTCCCCACCCTCCCCTTCCCTTCCCTACACTCCCTCCTGCTCCCCACTCCTTCCCTTCCCTCCCGCCTCCCCATAGACCATTATTATTCATCTCGAGTGACCTTTCATTAATTTCCATAGAAGATGAAGGGACGGCAAGGGTTCCTCCCCATTAGTTTCTGAACGAGGGAGAAACAAAACGCAAATTACCTCTTTTCCATCAGGTCCTTCATTATCATTATCTCCATTATTATTGTTATTACTACTATACTTCCTTGACCCCATTTTTATTTTTATTTTTTTGCATTTTTTTCTCTCGCGTCCATTTTTTTTCCTTCCCTCTTGTCCTCCTTTCTGAATTTTCCTTCCTCGCAATCCCTCTTTAATACCTGCGCCCGAGACCTTTAATTACGACATTCACTAAGAGATGATCCCGGCTTTGTAATTAGCTCGTTTTAGTGCATAATGAATGGATCGGTGTGTGTGTGTGTGTGTGTGAGAGAGAGAGAGAGAGAGAGAGAGAGAGAGAGAGAGAGAGAGAAGGCCTGTCTGTGATAATCTTATGTGTATCACTTTAGAAGCTTGAGAGTCTTTACTAACCACAGATGGAATTATATTTGGTATGAAGCTGCAAGAAGATTAAAAAAAAAACTCGAGTAAAGCAACACAAACAAGGAAATCAATAAACATAAGAGCCGTGGATTCATGAATGAACACGAAGAGAAATTTAATACTTCCCGAGATTATGAATGTGTCTGTGAAACTATTCTTAATTAAACCTGCTGGAATAATTATTTTTACGGGTTCACTGTTAATCTGCCTTTTCTAGTGTGTGTGTGTGTGTGTGTGTGTGTGTGTGTGTGTGTGTGTGTGTGTGTGTGTGTGTGTGTGTGTGTGTGTATTTGCGCGACCGCGTGGAAGTTAAACTCAACCATCTTGGCGGTACAAAAAAATGTGACAGAAATGGGCTGAAATAACCCCCTCTTAGGCCTGCCTGACACTAAGGGTGAGTTGGACGACGCAGACGAGGGCGAGGGAGCAGACTGGGATGCGTTACTTCACCTCGGGTCTTGAAACTAACATAACGGCGTGCTGGGAATGGGCTTAGCCAGTGGAATACATTTGGACGATTTTAGGCTTAACCTTTATCATTGCTTCAAGAAGACTGACTTTCTACGGTACACACTTAAAGTATCGCGTTTTTTCCTTTTCGGTTCGCACACTAATAACGTCTTTGGTGTCTTACGTTTAGAGAATGAACAAAATTTAAACATCGTAGAACATAACATATTCAGTTTATAATTTTGTAGCAAATATAATCTTTGTAACCCACTTCCTAGGGTGTCTGAGCAACCTAAGACTGACCCAAGGGAAACTGAATTAGCTATACCTACGCAAAGAGGGTGATGAGGTCAGAGAGGGTCCAGAGACGCTTATATAAGAACCTGAAGCAGAAGGGTCCAAGAACGGAGACTATAAATAAACCGATAAAGAAAAAAATATGATTAATGTGAACGGGAAAAAGGTAATAATAATCATAAAAGTAAGGAGAGGGTGGGAGAAAGGAGAAAAAGGGAGCGCGATAAGGGGAAGGGGACGAAGAGAGGAAGAGGCTGGCAGGTACGAACATTGCCCTGGCCTCACCTGGCACCCTTGGCCACCACAAGGCGAGGGATCGAATAATTTTGTCCATGACGCGCGGCGGGGAGATAGAGGCCTCGTGTTGTCGAGAGAGAGGCGCGGCGGTGCTGGTGCTGCTTGTTTATAAGTATGTCTGTTTTTGTGGTGTGTGTGTGTGTGTGTGTGTGTGTGTGTGTGTGTGTGTGTTTTTGTGGTGTGTGTGTGTATGCGTGTGTGCCTGTTTATGTGTATGAATGTGTCTGTGTCTGTTTTTTGCGTGTCTCTCTGTTTCTCTGTGTCCTTGTATGTGTGTGTCTCTCTGTTTGCCCGTGAGTGTTTGTCTGTCTGTTATTTTTGTCTGTCTATATTTCTGCCTGCCTGTCACTCCGATAACCAACTCGTCAAAGATCTATAGCTACACACACACACAAACACACACACACACACACACACACACACACACACACACACACACACATAGTTGCACAGCCATGACCTCTCTGAAACACACAGACGTTAAGGGAGCAACGAACGACGGAAAGAGTGAGTGTCTATGTGGTGATTTTTTGCATCATCGGTGCCAAATGATGAAGGATAGAGGCGGGGGAGGAAGATGGAGAGGCAGAGGCGGAGGAGAAGGAGGAGGAGGAAGAAGAGGAGGAGATGGGGGAGGAGGAAGAAGCGGACAGGAAAAAATAAATGGTTGAGGAAAAGAGTGCGAAGAGGAGGAGGAGGAGAGAAAAGAAGAAAAAACACGCTGGAGATAGAATGCCGCGTAAGCAATATGAGGAAGAGGAGGTTAGAGACCCACAAAATTAAGGCGAAGAAAAGAATAAAGAAATAAAAAAACAAAGTTCAAAGTCGTGAAGGAGGTCGAAGGCAGGCACATAAAACGGACGAACGGAAACAAACAAAAAAACACTTAACGTGTCTATGAAAAAAGTAAAGACCCACAAGGAGAAGAAGAAAGGAGTTCAGCAACACGACAAAACGAGGAAGTAAAGCGTCACACATCAAGAGAAACACGTGTAAGAATTTTAATGTTCCGTGAAGTACACAATACCCGAAACAAAGCGTAGGGGTAGGGGGGTGGGGGGTTGAGAGAGAGAGAGAGAGAGAGAGAGAGAGAGAGAAAAGACAGACAGACAGACAGACGGAAAGACAGACAGACAGACAGACAGACAAACAGGGAGGAGGTGGCCTAATGATTTGCGTGCGTTCGTGGACCAAGGTTCGAGTCCCACTGCAGTATGTTGACAATTTTAAACCCTCGCTGAGTGGCAGAAAATTACCCACATGGCGCCCAGGCTGATAGTCGACCATAACTTCAGCGACTTCGGTCAAAATGAGCACCGGGGGCAGCATGGGCCAAGACACAATAAATCAAACTCGTCTGGGCCACAAGGGGGCTGGGAACGACCAAGAGGCTCCCCAATAGAGCCTACCGGTGTTATAGGTAGCACAAAAGAAAGCTAGACAGACAGACACATACATACATATATACAAGCAGAAAAACGGACAAACAGAAAAACGCAGATAAAGAGTAACCTAGAAATAACAATGAGAAAAGACGACAGTGAAACACAAAACAAGTACTTATAAATTTACAAATGTAGAAATTAGTGATTATAATACTCTAGACTGATTTAATGGCACTATGATTATAACTTTCTAGATCTTACGAGGAATGAGACCATAATTACACTTGAGCCACTAAAGAGACAAAGGAGGATCTGAAGCGTTTACTCTTGGCCAAACACTTTTCCGGCACACCAGTGATTTGCCTCTGATGGGCCTTGCTACTTAATTAATGGCCTGCACAGCCTTACGCGCCACAAAAGATGCTCAAATCCATATCCACTGTCCGCTTGAGTACCCCTAAAACTGTTTGATATATTCTCTCTCTCTCTCTCTCTCTCTCTCTCTCTCTCTCTCTCTCTCTCTCTCTCTCTCTCTCTCTCTCTCTCTCTCTCTCTCTCTCTCTCTCTCTCTCTCTCTCTCTCATCGTAGAAACACTGAACGCTTTAAGATTTGCCAAAAAAAAAAAGCGGGACAGGAAACACCGACTAACGCCATCGTTGTGCAGTGTGTGTGTGTGTGTGTGTGTGTGTGTGTGTGTGTGTGTGTGTGTGTCCTGAGCACATATAAACATAGGCGAGTTGGAGTGAGCAATTACATGGATGGAAAATGAAAGGAGTGATAGAAATGGGTAAGGCGGGAAGGAGGGAGCGGGGAGTGGGGGGAGGGGGCAGGGAGGGGGGCGGGGGAGGGGAGCGGAGAAGGGCACAGGCTGAAGGGACCCGTCGCGCTCCTCACTCCATCAAACTCACCTGAGCTTCACCAAACACCTGGGAATAATTACTCTCGTTCTCCGAAGTGGACCTCAATTACACGATTCATGGGAGAGGTTCTTATGCCGTGACTAGGGTTCGAAGCCATCCACATACCAGGCCCTGCTGTGTCATGTCCCCGGCGAGTGTGTGTGTGTGTGTGTGTGTGTGTGTGTGTGTGTGTGTGTGTGTGTGTGTCATTAACTGTTACCTTTGTGGAGATACTGAATATGTTTTCGTCTTCCTCATTACTTTTTTTCGTCCTTCTCTCTCTTGCTTCGCTCCCTACCACTCGCCCTCTTTTTCTCCAGTTCCATTTCTATCTCTGTCGCCCCACTCCCTCTCCTTCCTTGCCTTCTCCCTATCAACCTCTTTCTTTTCTCCTCCTCTTCCTCCTCTTCCGGTTCCTCTCTCTACCTCTTATCCTTCGCCTTCCAATTATCCCTTTTAATTTCTTCCTATGTTTCTTCCTCTCTTCTCTTCGGTTCTGCCTTCTGTCTCTCCTTCATTCTAATTCTCCATTTCCCTTCCTCCCTCTGTTTCTTCCTCTCCATCTTCGGTTCCTCCTTATGTCTCTCCCTCATTTATTCTGCCTCTCTTTCTCTCCTCCTCCTCCCTCCCTCCCTCCCTCCCTCTCTTCATGAGGTACGCGTGAATCAGGTTAATGAGTCACGATGGTTGTTGGTCCTGAAAAGACGGTCATTAATATTTTTTTCCTTCGCTGCCTGCAATTCATCACTGTTTGACTCGCGACGCTTAATCTTCATTTCGAAAGAGTCCAATTAACGGAATTAGAAACAGCCTTGAGCACGTTAATAGAGGAGACTTGATGAATAAGTACTTGTATGTTGTTGTTTTTTTCAGGATCCGTACCCAGCTAGTCTTATATTAAATTTCTTTTTAATCTTTTTTTTTCTAGGAGTTTAAACTTAAAATAAATAATGTTTTTACCCTGTTGTCTAGCCCTGTACCCAACCTTTTAGAAGTTTAATTTCTTTTTCATATTTTCCTTTTTGCTGTAAGTCTCAAATATATATAACAGATAATGTGTTTTCCTTTTTTCTATCTCCGTACCCTAGCCTCTGTAGCTATATTTCTTTTTCATCGTTCCTTTTTATCACTCAACATTTATAGATACCGTGTTTACATTTTTCTACCTCCGTCCGTACCCTGGTCTTTGAAGCTACATTTCTTTATCGTATTTTTTTCTATTTCTTTTTGCCGTCCCGCGTGAGGCACTTTCCTCAGCTTCGCGCGTCGAGGAGATCATAAAGGAGTGGAAACCCGAACTCGTCCCGTCAGCAGTTTTGGCTGGAGAAAGAACGTCCCCGAGGTGTTGACGCTATTGAGGGAAGATGAAGTAGAGGGAAGGAGGAAACGGGGTTCGGATGTAGGGAAGAGAGGGAAGGAGATGGAGAATATAAAAAGTGCATGGAGGGAGAGAAGGAGGGAGGAAGGGAAGACCAAGGGGTACGCCGGAGGGAACGGAGGAAAGAGGAATCGAGGGTGGTCTTGGGAGGGAAGGCCAGGGGAGAGGTGCAAAGTGGAGGAATTGAGGCCTTTGTGTGTGTGTGTGTGTGTGTGTGTGTGTGTGTGTGTGTGTGTGTGTGTGTAAAGATGAATCGAGAGATGGATGGCAGGAGACATCACACACACACACACAGTACCACCACCACAACCATATCAACAACAACAACAGCATCATAAGTAAGTAAGTAAGTAGGTAGGTGAGTAAGTAAGAAGTAATTAAGTAAGAGGTAAGAAGTCAGTCAGTCAGTCAGAAAGTAAGCGATTAAGTAACTGAGTAAGTAAGCAAGTAAGTAAGTTAAGTAAGTAAGTAGGTAAGTAGGTAAGTAAATGAGTAAACAAGAGGCAAAAAAAAAAGAGCTAATTCGAGGGAGAAGATGAGGTTTAAAATGTATTTCAAGATTAAAAAGAGCAGTGAATCACAACTATATTTTTTTTTTCAGAAACAATATGCAGCAATTATAATCACGTGGAGCCTCAGCCAAGCCACAAAACAACCCCCTCCCCTTCCCAACACACACACACACACACACACACCCACACACACACACACACACACACACACACACACACAAAAGAAGAAAAACTATAAGCCTGTTGTCCTAGAAAGTAAAGAAAGAACGCAACTACACAGCAGCAAAACAAACAAAACAAATCACGACACCGAACAAACACACAAAGCCTCAGTCGGTCTGGGAAGCAGCACCATGAAGGACCCTACAAAAATAGATGCGGCAAAAAATAAGTCGCCTTTCACCTCCGCGGATGAGACATGAATCCCTATTAGGTCCGCCGCGGTTATTTGAGCGTCCCCGCGACATAATAGTTTCGGGGTCCGCCGCGGCAAAAAGCTCCCCGATAGGTTTTCCTTCCTCCTGGAGACGCGGCCTGATTTATGGGCGAGTATTGAGGAGCCGAGGAGGCGAGGCGGAATTTCAAATAACCCGCCACGGACAGCATTCTCTCTCTCTCTCTCTCTCTCTCTCTCTCTCTCTCTCTCTCTCTCTCTCTCTCTCTCTCTCTCTCTCTCTCTCTCTCTCTCTCTCTCTCTCTCTCTCTCTTCGCGTGGGGGGAGAGGGTAAAAAAAAAAAAGGGAAAAAAGTAAGGTGTGTTTTGCTGTATTGAAGGACCGATTTTTTTTCTTCTTTTTTTCCGATTTCGAATGTTTAAAAAGGGAGATACAGACAGACAAACAGACAGAAAGAAACAGACTGTCACACAGAGAAATAAAACAGACAGAAGGAGAGAGAAAAGCAGATAAACAAACAGACAAACAGACAGAGGGAGAAACAGACACACACAGAGACAGACAGACAAATCCAGATAGAAAGCAATACAGGAAACAGACGGACAGATAGACACAGAGGCAAACACAAGAAGAAGAAAACAATGATATGCAAACAGACAAACACAAACAAAGATGAGACAGTTATCGGACGCACAAACACGACAAGAAAATAATACGAACAAACAAACAAACAGACAGAGAGGAAGAGAACAACTGACAACGCAAAATAAACAGGAAAATGAAAAATAAAAGAAAACAAAGGAAGTAGAAACAGAGAAGAAAGGAATCTAAATAAATAAAAGACATCAGAAAAAAATAAAGAGGAAGATAGATAGAGTGAAAGGATGATAGAGAGAGAGAGAGAGAGAGAGAGAGAGAAAGAGAAACAGAGGCAATATGATAAATAAAGAAAGAAGAGAGAGAGAAGATAAAGTGATAGGGAAACAGAAGAGGGAGGAGAGAGAGAGAGAGCAGAGAGAGAAAAATATAAAAAAAGAGAGTAGAAACAGAAACAGAGCCAATAAAATAAATCAAAAAACAGGAAAAGATAAGGGCAAGATGGAGTGAAAGGGAGATAGAAGAGAAGCGAGGGAGGAGGGAGAGAGAGAGAAGTACAGAAAGAGGTAAAAAAACAAAACAAAAAAAGGAACAATGAAATAAATAAAATGAAGATTTAAAAAAAGTGATAAATAGATAAATTTAAATGTAGATACAGAGAGAGAGAGAGAGAAGTAAAAAATTAAAAAAAAAAAAAACTACAGTAGAAACAGAAAAGCATTGAAATACCTAAAAGGAGGGGAATATAGACAAAGCATAAAGGAGATGCGTAGAAAGAGAGGAGAGAGAGAGAGAGAGAGAGAGAAGGGAACAAAAGCAAGAAAAAGAGAATCGTGTGGACTGATGATCCCGAGACGCTGGAGGAAGAAGGGGACGAGGAGGAGGAGGAGAAGAGGGGAGAGGAAGCCCACCCTTGTTTATACTGCGTTATTGGTCCGCCTATCATGAAAAGCTACTGTTGTGATGACTGGCTGCCTGACGCGAGGTCCGGCCGCCCGGGGCACCACGCATGAACAAGTCCCTTCCTTCGTCGACTCCCTCAGGGCTTAACATCGAACTCAACATAAAACCACACGCAGCTGTTATTTCCAGGCCAGTGTGCTCCTCCTCCTCCTCCAGCCGGCCCGCCAGCCAGCCAACCAGCCAGACAGCCATGGGGGGTAGAGAGAAGGGGGAAGAGGGCGAGGGAAAAAGATGGTTGAAAAGTGTTTCTCAGTACGGTTTGTTAAGAGTGGAATAGGATGAATAGACGAAGGAGGAAGCAGGGAGTGTGTGATTGGAAGGAGCAGCGTTTGAAAGCCTGAAAAGGAGCGTGTGTGTCCTGGGGAAAGGTAGAAGGAGGATGGTGGAATGGGTGGGCGTTGTGTGGGCTCAGGGAAGGACGCAGGTGTAATGGTGGAGGTTGTGAAGGGTTACGATAGATAGATAGATAGAAAGATAGATATGTAGATAGATAGACAGATATAAAGAGAGTAAGTGTGTATGTGTTTGTTTGTTTGTGTGTGTGTGTGTGTGTGTGTGTGTCCCCCAACCACACATTGGTAGTTGTGTCAGGGGCGTTTCGCAGCAACTCAAACAAATCTACAGGCAGCTTTAACTGTTAAGTGACGGAGACAGGGGGGGGACGCCTGATTGGATTACAGACCCAGAGTACTCGTAGCTCAGCTTCCTTTGGTCCAGTTTACGCCAGTAAGGTGCACATACACACATGTACATACGAAGTACATACGCACGAACATTGGTTATCCATGCAATACACATGCACATACCTTAAGTGTACATGTTGGGTATCTATGTGTGTGTGTGTGTGTGTGTGTGTGTGTGTGTGTGTGTGTGTGTGTGTGTGTGTGTGTGTGTGTGTGTTGCTCGTCTAAAAACCGGTGTGATGTGTGTGCGGGGGATATCTACATTCTTCCTATTTTTCGTTGTCTAATGTTCAAAAGTTTTAGCTCAGCCTCACTTGTGCTCCAGCTGTCAAAGGTAAAGATGCAGCTCCTATGGGGTGCCTGTGCCTCCCAACTTCTAATAACATCACGTTTCTAATTCACACATAGAATCGCATAGTGGCTTTGTCGTCACACAAATATTTAATCAGTAAAATTTGTAAAGCTTAACAATCGTGTGCTTCCAGTTTAACTCGCACCTAAACAGAATTATCTACAATCTTTTTATTAACATTTCCAAATCTATTTAACCTTAATATTCCTAAAACTAAACTCTAATCTAGTCATCTCTTTGCTCATACTTTATGTAGGGTTTTGAATGATTCAGTACACGTCCCGTCCCTTTCCCACCATATACCTTTACTGAAATATTTGAATAATTTTAACAGGGTAAGGTTTTTTTATCCTTCGTGTGACCTAGATCCTCAGTAAACGTGTGGTCCGGATGGACGCCCTACACAGTATTTGAAGTTAAATCTCTGGTTTCGCAGTGACAGCCTGGGTGGTTCGACTTCCGACCATGTCTGTCTAACTAAAAGTATCCCTCACATTAATGCCTTATAACTTTTCTTTCATGTAATAAATCTTTTTAAACTATCATGAATAGGAATATTTTAAAGGTACCAGCTGTGTCACATTCATCCCACTCACCGCCTCACGTGACTCTTCGGAAAGATATATAAATCAATATATGAGTAAAGATCAAATTCCCACAGATCACCAACCAAGCACTTTCAAGGTCCACAGAAAGCATTGATTGATTGTGTGTGTGTGTGTGTGTGTGTGTGTGTGTGTGTGTGTGTGTGTGTGTGTGTGTGTGTGTGTGTGTGTGTGTGTGTGTGTGTGTGTGTGTGTGTGTTGCGGGGAGGGGGGTCGTAAACGAAACTGCTCGTTGATCTCTTACGTTTTAAAGGAAGAACAAATTTTCGCTAAAATTCAGGGAAAAAATAATAATGTTCGTTTTACATTTGTTGTCATTCCTTTCATGTCACAACAATCAAACTAATCGGATTGAGGACGTGTGTTTAACCTTAATTAAAGCAACATGGCTATTTTAGAGTAAATGCATCACGGAGAGTCGAGAACACTTGGTCTTAGAGGAAAATATGATAAATAGCGAGGAAAAAAAATGTTTCTGAATGGAAAAGAACTACTAATTAATGATAATTAATGAGAAATGTACGAGACGGAAAACAAAAGAAAATAATGTACGCATTTGAGTCCAAAAATAATGAAGATGTAAGACTTCTAAATGATTCAAAACAAGTTACCAGCTTACAGTTCTGAGTACAGTTCTGAGCGTCACCAACATGTCGCTAAACCTGACTTCCCGCGGCACACAAGATCGGTTCACTCCACTGCTCTTCGTGTATGCAAACCCACTCGACGATTTGATATTAGCAGACATTATTAAAATCCCGAGAGTCATCAAGAGGCTGGATCGCGCTTTACCCTCTTCAGGAACACTAACCCTGGACGTGATATGAGGAGGCAACTTTTTCATGACGTGACTTTATTAGCATATTCTAAGCTGATCTTTCGTCTTGACTTGAAGGACGGACGTTCGGGGCCGCGGCGGCGTCCTGTGTTCGGGCTAACCGGGGAAGGAGTGCGGAGGGAAGAAGAAAACATCGGAATTATGAATCAGCAAAACAAGAAAAAAAATGAAGTAAAAGAAGGATCATGAACGCTTTTTGACGGCCACGTCGGATCACACGAAGAGGATGAAGGGACGGCAAAGAAGGCCGAGGGTTAAGGCGAAGGGGGAAGGAGACAGAGGGACAGTAAGACGAACTGATCACATGTGACTTCAGCATGCAAAAGGTTTCCGGGAACACTGCGTCATGTAACTCGGAGGATTATGTGTACCCTTTTTTTCTCGTTCTCTTTCTTCCTCTGCAGGTTCTTGCCCTCTAGGTCACGTCAAAGTGGATAGCGAGTGGCAGGGAGGCAGGTAAGAGGTGGGAGGTAAAGGGGAAGGGAGGAAGGGGTAAGGGAGGGAGACAGCTTCAAGTCCTGACCTACCGTACAGCAAATCAGATGTCGACTCAGCCTAGGGACGAAGAAGACGAAGCAACGGACCCACTGTAATCCCCGGGGCTAGTAAGGAAAGGCCGCTTAAGCTCGCTGTACCCAAAACGTGAAAAGCAACTGCAGGGCTGCGGTGAAGGTACGAGTACCGAACGAAAGTCACTGTTTAAAGACTTGTCCTGGTGCTTCGTCAAGGCTGTTCTCTTCACGTTGCGAGTGTGTGTGAGTGAGCTACGTGCCAAGAGCTTTTAGATAGCATTAACAGCAGCAGAGGAGTTACAACACAGCACTATTAGCCTGGTGGTAGTGATGGGATGGCAGGCAGTAGTGATAGTAGTGTTTTGATATTATTTTGGGTGTCGTGAGGCAAGGAATTAAGTGACGAGGATTAAGGTGTGTGCAACGAATATAATGTAAGAGGATTAACAACAAGTCGCACATCAAAATAAGTATAGCGCAGAACTCTTAACCGGGTATAAATGACGAAATCCTAACACACACACACACACACACACACACACACACTCACGTACCTAAGCCACATTACTACTCACACGGCGCTTTGTCCTCATTCTTGCATGCCCTTGTGACGCGCGAAGGGCTCAAGAGGGACAGGCAGTGCGGCAGGTCAAGAATGAGGGGGGGGAGGGTAAGGGAGCTATGGGAGAGGCAGGGGGGGGGGGAGAGAGAGGGGAAGGGATAAAGGGAGACGTCATACTCTTGGGACAGCTCCTGAGGGAATCCAAAGGGCGGGTTATTACGGCCATCAAAGTCATCTTAGTGGGGAGGTAAATCTGTCAGGTGCATGGGGCCCCAGGTGAACCAGCGCCGACCTGCATTCGTATGTAGGCTAATGGCAATCACGCAGCTTTAAACTTTGTACCTTACCTCCGATTATATTTTGCTGCGCTTCTGCCCTCCTTTTGCCTATGTATTTATCTATATTAATGTAACTGTTTTTTTTTTTTTTTAAGCTGCCAATGAGAACTTTTGTAGAATTTATCATTGGTTCATTTTATTCTGCTGCTCCTCTGTCCCCTTTTGATCCATCTTTTCTTTTTCAAATCTGGCAATCTATAACTTTTCATTAGTTGATTGATATTATTGATTCTATTATTGTTGTTATTGTTTTTGTTATCGTTGTCATTGTCATTATTAGTTTTACAATCATTATTATCATCACTAGACTCCTCACCGTCGTCATCATCATTATATTCATCCTCATCATTAATTAACAAAGGAATCAGCGCAAAAAGTCGAGACGAATTTTTTCCAGGTGTGAGAAAGCTGACCCGCCGGCCGAGCAGGTGAGAAAATACACCCCCGGAGCCAGGTGGACGATGAAACAACACACACACACACACACACACACTCATACCCACCCCCACACCACACAGCCACACACACCCTAACACACACACACACACACACACACACACACACACACACACACACACACACACACAGGCGGTGGCTGAACAGATAGCAAGACGGCCCCGCGTTCAGGAGGACGCGAGCTCAATCCCCGACCGGTGCCACCAAGCTGGGATTTTTCAGCCGCCGCCGAGTGGCTTAAAACTACCCACATGCTGTCCAGAAGACCACCTATCAACCCGGACTCTAGATTCTAGGATTAAAGATGAGCTCCGGGAGGGCAGCATGAGCCAATGCAAGATGGCGCCACTATAAACACTTGCCTGCACCAGAACGGGCTGGGCCGACCATCAGGACCCACCGGGAAGAAGCCTTGGACCGACCATCAGGATCCACCGGGAAGAAGCCTACCGGCGCAATAGGCCAAGACGTAAACACACACACACACACACACACACACACACACACACACACACACACACACACACACACACACTCATGCCTGCCACGTGACTTCAGCAGTGCCAAAACTAGAACACTTCTTTTACAGCAACGAAGCAGATTAAGGGCAACAACAACACAAAAAGCCCGCTAGTCACAGTTTCTAAAAAAAAAATAAAAAAAGACCGTGCGAGGCATGGTTGGTTGATTAAAGGCGAAGGCGGAACAAAATACCAAGACGAGTCCACCGCCACAACCACCACCACCACAACCACCACCACCACAACACGTCCAAGCTAGGAAGAAGCCCCATGGAGTCCTGTCTAATTACCGTCCTCCAGGGGGTCGCCACACCACAAGAAGGGTCAACGGCGTCCTTGTTAACCCCCAGGAAGGTCAGAGATCACGGCAACACCCCAGCTTCCCCTGACACCACTCCTGATGCCTCCCACCCATCCAGTGTCGCGGTAACAAGCCAATTATTGAGCGAGTTAATGAGTGAAAGTCCCGAGCGAAGGGTTGAGGGGAGCGGGGTGATGGTGGGGGGTATGGGATGATGGTTATTAAGGGGATGAAGGGTCAGGAGTGGTAGGGAATAGGGCACGGGAAAGTAGAGAGATGCAGCAGGGTAGAGTAGAAAGGGGTAGAGGGTTAGGAGAGAGAGAGAAAGAGAGAAAGGTCGTTTGGCTACAGCAAGGAGAAAGTACAGCGAGGAGTGAAAGCGAGGATAGCAAGGAATTTGTAAAGCTTTAGAAAGGAAAGGAAGTTAGTCCATGAGGTTTTAAATGTGTAGTATAGGAAAGGAGAGGACTGAAAGATGAGGAGGATGAGTGTTGAAGGAAGAGAAAGAGGGCGTTTGACTACATCAGTAAGGAGAGAAAGTAGAATTGAGGATAGGAAGTAATGTGCAAAGAGGAAAGAAGGCTAGGTTTAAAATGTGTATAGGAGGGGGGAAAGGAGGGGACTAGCGGTATGTGTGTATGTGTGTGTGTGTGTGTGTGTGTGTGTGTGTGGTCGAGATTGTGTGGTACGTTTAAATAGACTACTTGTGAAGGCTGTTACTGTTACTGGTGTTTGTGGCGATGGTGGTGGTGGTGGTGGCGGTTATACTAGTGGTCGTATTTACACACATGTTTGAGCCGGTGTTTGCTTGCTTACTTGTGTTTATCTGGGAGGCGAAAATATTTGTAGTAGACGTGTGTGTGTGTGTGGTGGGAGGAGAGAGAGAGACTTATATAAAAGTTTGAAGCGATAAATATTTAAGAGAAAACTGGCATAGAAAATGTGTAGAAAAGGGAAGGAAAGGCTTAGAGGAAACAAACTAAATTAAAGAACTGATTATGACAGGAATAGACAGGTAAAACTCAAAGAGAGATGAAAATAACGAAAATAAATCGAACATAATTAATTCAGTAAAGGGAAGGAGAGGAAAATGGACTTAAGAGTTTTATGTAAGTATCGCTTAAAATTTTGTTTCACAGTCATCATGGCAATTGAAACTTACCGCATTACCTTTCACTCCTCTTCCTCTTTAATTTAAACACCAATATCACAGTCTAGTAGTAAGTCAGTCCTCGATTTTAATGCAAACACCTCTCATTCCGTCTACCATTTTTTTTTTTTTTTTTTTTTTCATTTCAGCCAAAACAAGTTCCGACAGGGTACGTTTCTATGAAGTATTCGGCATCCATTTTATCGTTTTTCCTTCTTCTTCTCTTCCTCCTCCTTTTTACTCTTCCTCCTTCTCCTTCTTCTCCTCATGCTCCTCTTCCTCCTCCTTTTTATTCTTCCTCCTTCTCCTTCTCATCATGCTCCTACTCCTCCTACTTCTTGACACAACAAATCATATAAAATAATCCTTATCTAACGTTCATCATATTCCGGTTTCTTCGTTCCTCTCATGTTCTCCACGCTCACCTCGACCCGCCGCTCCTGACCCATTACGGAGTCCCGCGGTCGTCCTTTCGAGGTGGATTCTCTCTCTTTACAGACT
Organism: Eriocheir sinensis; assembly: GCF_024679095.1. Taxonomy (NCBI): domain Eukaryota; kingdom Metazoa; phylum Arthropoda; class Malacostraca; order Decapoda; family Varunidae; genus Eriocheir; species Eriocheir sinensis. The sequence continues at coordinate 77,764 of NW_026111677.1, forward strand.
CACACAACCAGGCTCTTATTTTCCCGTTGTGCTGTCTCTCTCTCTCACTCTTTGTCCTCACTTCGCTCCACACACACACACACACACACACACACACACGTCACCAAACCCGTAATCCTGGCTCCGCTATCTCTCAGGACTATCAGGGTCAATATCGTTTAGCGAGTACCGCCTCGTTCCCAACACCAATACCACCACTACCATCACCTCCTTAGCTGCCACGCCACCCCCACCCCCACTGCCACCTCCTCCACCACCTCCTATCTATCATCTCTGACAATGACACGCTCGCAAAACCCGGGGCTGTTTTCAGACGCCACGCTCAGCTCCACACAGACATGACGGACAAATAGACACCCAGTTCCTGCCTATCGCTACATCTGTGTGCTGGACTGTCTTCTTTTCGTACTCACACCCGTCAAACGCCGCCGCGGGTTAGGGATATCAGATAATACTATGAAGTCATGTTTTTTTTTTCTGGGCTTCCTTGTTATAGGTGTTTTCTGGGCTCTTTCGTTCTCGGTTCCTTTCTTTATCGGCACATCAGTCATTCCGGTACAATAATTATTACGGCACAACGGAGTCTTTCATGTGCCCGAAGATGCAACAACGCGATGGGACACACACATGCACGTTACTGTCCCACGTTCAGATATCTCCGTTCCCGTTTTCCTAGTATGTCCTCTTTCTTGTACTGCTTCCGTTCGTACACAAGAGCGAGGAAAGTCCAACATGGTAATTCATATTTCTTTACGTCACATTTCAAGTTTGTTTATTTCCCCGAGTTACTGTTTGCATGCGAGCCGAGTCCCTCTGTCTGTACTCACTAAGGTGAAGTTTGTATAGCCAGAACCCTTGTGCACGCATCCATCAAAAGGTGCGTATTTCCATCATATAATTTACCGAATAATGTACCTTATCTTAGTCAGCCTTACTAACGGGATACAAATGGGTTTCGTCTCGCTAGAATGATGAGAGTTCAGAATAGCTTTTTTTTTTTTCAACGACCCTTCCCGAACGGTCCGTGCCAATTATAGCAACAACTAACATCATCAATAACGGAAGCAGAAACATCAGCAGCACAGTAGTAGGAGTAGTAGTAGTAATAGCAGCAACAGCAGCAACATTAGTAGTATAGTAGTAGTAGTAGTAGTAGTAGTAGTAGCGACAAAAGTGGCGGTGTTAAGATTTGACAGCCGCGTTGCAAGGGGCTGGAGGGCGTGAGGGTGCGACACGACGGACATGTAATGGGAATGAAGTCATGACGCAATAATTACCGTCTGGGGCGAGGGTGGCGGAGTGGGAGCGCCGGCGGGGGGGGCGTCGCGTCACCTGCTGCACGGGGCGGTCGCAGCCATCCCTCGAGGGGAAGCGTCACCATAAACACCATAAATCTCGCGTGTCGTAAACGACGAGGCGGCCAACTGGCACAGGAAAACACCTTAGCAACGGAGCAGCGCGGCGGTAATTGAATGTTATTACTCAGCTCGGAACTCATAACAGCATAAATGTTCCTCAATTCCGCGTAAGTTACGAGAATCAAGGAACACTTAGAAATCGAGTAATGTAGTTTACCAAGCCATTAGGGTCGCTGAATGTCACACAGGAATATACTACACACGCTCCAATTTTCCGATGCAACTCAACACCGATTGAAGCACACTCGCCGTGGTCACACACTACACATTACGAAGAAATAAATACTATAACTTTGACGCTAACATCAGTGAGTGTAAAAATAGTTAAGGAAATCTGTGGAAGTCTGTAATTTGTTATCCTGTCATTGATTAAAAATTCTAATAGCAGCAGCAGCAGCAGCAGCAGTAGAAGCGTTTTCCAATAAGTCACGGTAATGTGTGCTGGATCTTTGCGAATGCCATGTATATGCTGGTGGAAGTAATCTGGAATCCATCAGGTGTCAAAATAACGTAATGCCCTGACGCTTTACAAATCAGATCTATATACCGACTGTGTGTTGCAGGTCACCAGCCGAAGTCGCAAAGGCTGCAGACAGACCCTTCGACAGTCCTCTTGGTGCATTGGGTGCCGCCGCTGCAGCCTTCTGGTGATGTGTGGCGCGCACTGCGGCGGTGGACACACGGTAGTCCACAGGTGCTCCTTTAGTGAGTGTCTAATGAAGGCCAATCCTATATCAGCCGTGAACCCCAGTGGCAGTAATCACGCCGTTACCGTGCTTGCCGCTGCAGGGGAGGACGTGGGGAGCAGGAGAGGGGACGGCCAGCAGGGAAGGGGGCGGTGAGCATGCACTGAAGAGCGTGGTAAATAGGGGAGGGCGCGGTAAGCAGGGGAAGGGTCGCTAAGCATGGAGGGGGCGAGTGTCTGCCTCACGTCACACTGCAGCAGGACGCCTCGCCTCCCCCAACGCACGGAGTCCAGTTGTGTTAATGTCTTACTAATGACTGGTAATGCGGGGCGGCGCCGCGGGAGGGCTGACTGTGCTTCTGCTTATCATGCAGACCGTCTTAGCACTTTTTTTCAGCCATGTAAAAATAGTTCCACCATCGACTTTGTGATGATATATAATGTGTAGGAAGAGTAGAGTAAAGCATTTTCTTTTTCTTCGTTATGAATGTTGCGCGCAACAGTATGAGGAAAAATAAACTACCACGACTTAGTGGCATAACTTTGCAAACAAACAAGATCTTAATGAACTGAGCATAAAAAAATATGGATCGGACTTCAAATAAGCGAGCAAAAGAATAACCAAAACCGCATTTCGTATTTATTAAAAGAAAAACGAAAAACGGAAGGAAAAAAGTACAACGCTTAGCTAGGTCACACTTCATATACTTTATTAATAAGGAATTCTATGCTGGGCCAAAATAAAATCGTACAATGACAAAAGTAAAGCCCATTTTGCCTTAAAGATTAAATCTGAATAAAAGATAATGTTATTGTGTGTGTGTGTGTGTGTGTGTGTGTGTGTGTGTGTGTGTGTGTGTGTGTGTGTGTGTGTGTGTGTGTGTGTGCTTGGTTAAGATAAAAGAGCAGACATGGATATTTACAGACTTGCAGACAGACGCAGATGGATAGATTGATCGACAGACAAATATAAATAGACACATACGGAGACAGACAGATACACGAGATTGATAGATAGAAAGATGAATAGATAAATAGAAATAAAGACATACATATAATAAAATAAATAACTAAAGATATATAAAAATGTAAAGAGACAGACAGACAAAGATACACAGTGTTAGAAGGGTAGAGACAGACAGACAAAGATACAGTGTGTTAGAAGGGTAGAGACAGACAGACAACACAAAGTTATTCTGAGCCGCCCATCGATCACATAGGCTGCGTGGCGGAGCGTTTACTCACAAACTTCCAGGAAGCCAATCTCGCTCAAGCACCGAATTAGGCTCCGTGAGAATTTCCATAACGTCTTCCCGGAACACAACCGCGAAAATACCCGAGACTGTTGCAAAATAGGCAGAGAATGTTGATGACGAAGATTAGCAGTAGTTAAAGGATATGTAACCACTAAACCTCTGCTATTAAATGTTATCAGTAGTAATCAAATTCAAACATCCATATGACGTCTTAACTCTTAGGGTTCAATAATTAAGAAAATGGAATCGAAAAAAAGTTATCAATAGTTGCTAAATTCGAACATGCATTGTGACATTCTTACTCCTATAGGTGATAATAACTTAGGAGTTAGAACCACCGTATTAGTTTTCAAAAGAGGTAAAGAAAGGAGAAGTCAAGGGTGGTTTCAGGGTGTGGAAGGGGAAGCAGGGGGGCTGACGGGGTCCTCCTCCTCCTCCTCCTCCTCCTCCTCCTGATCCTCCTCCTCCTCCTCCTCTCTCTTCTCTCTCTCCTCAAATACTTTCCTTATTACTCGCCCTCCCCCCCCCCCCCTTCACAGAGCCACTCGAAATGATAACGTAGATTACTTAAGAGAAGAAGAAAAAAAGAAAAACTCCCAGGAAAACTGTCATACCTCGCAGTTAATAAAGAGAGCGAAATATAAATAGATCGATATCAAATTAAGATAAAAAAATCATGAGACGAGTCGCGGTTCCTATAAAAAATGTATAACAGTAGTAGTAGTAGTAGTAGTAGTAATAGTAGTAGTAGTAGTAGTAGTAGTAGTGGTAGCAGTAGTAGTAGTTGTAGGGTGGTGAAAGTTGTAAAAGTAGTAGTAGTAGTAGTAGTAGTAGTAGTAGCAGCAATAGTAGTAGTAGTAGTAGAGTAGTAGTAGTAGTAGTAGTAGTAGTAGTAGTAGTAGTAGTAGCAATAGTAGTAGTAGTATTAGAGTAGTAGTAGTAGTAGTAGTAGTAGTAGTGATGCTAGCAGAAGTGGTGGTGTGGGTTGTGCTGATCGTGAACTGTAGGGGATCGTGTTCCTGGGAGGGGCGGCGTGCTCAGGGCGGCTTGCAGGGGGCGGCTTAGGGGAGGGCGGTAGGGTGGTGGCGGAGGACGGGGTTGGGCTATGTATGTGCGGCCGTACGTCAATGCTGCCTATGATTAATTGGTTATGGATGTTCGGGGACGGCCGCGGGGCATTTGGGTCCTTACGGGGTACGGCCGGCCCCAATTACAGTGGTTACAAGGTTATTGCAGTTAGTATTATTATTATTGCGGTTATTATTATTATTATTATTATTATTATTATTATTATTATTATTATTATTATTATTATTATTATTATTGCCATTATCAATATTTTTTTTTGGGGGGTAATGTTGGTGAAAGCGGTAATTTTCTTTTAAAAATGCTTAGTCTATCCGAATTTAGTTTTATTATATTATCACAATCATATATTGCAGTTAATTTGGGCAAATCTGTTTTTTCCTTGCCGTCACTCACACGATGGAAAGCACAGCAATTTCCTCACCTGAATTACACGCCTGCTGAGTCATTGCCGAAGAGTGAAACGCGTCTCCCTAGTTTGTGTCTCGGTTTTTATTTACCTCAAAAAGTTATTCACTGACATATATATCATTTTGTCTTTGAAATGTAGCTCGGAAGAATAACAGGACTGGCAGGACTAATAATGAAATGAAATAATCAGCAAACAACAATAAGAATAAAAAATAAATATAACAATAAAAACAACAGTAAGGATGGTGCGAATAATAACAACAACAACAACAACAACAACAACAACAACAACAACAACAACAACAACAATAACAATAATAATAATAATAATAATAATAATAATAATAATAATAATAATAATAATAATAATAATAAGAATAAGAAGAAGAAGAAGAAGAAGAAGAAGAAAAAGAAGAAGAAGAAGAAGAACAAAAACAAGAGCAAGAAGAACAAGAACAAGAACAAAAAAAACAAGAACAAGAAGAATATGAAGAACAAGAACAAGAAGAATAAGAGGAGCAAAAACAACAACAACACAACAACAACAAAAACAACAACAATAACCATAACCACAACCATAATAATTAGCGTGGCGAGGACTAACAGCAGACAGAAGTAGATGTAGAGGGCAGGTGATAAGACAGCAATAAACGCGATGGCCCGAGCACCTTTGACGCGAGGGTGAGGGATTAGACACGCCAGCTGGGGATAAGAGGCTCAGCTCGATAGTGACTGATAGCGTGGGCGATAAGCGGAAAGACAGGTGAGAGAGGCGATAGCGGCGGTGTGAGCCAGGTGGTGGTGGTGGTGGTGCTGGTGGTGGGAAGCAGAGGTGGTGGGAACAGAGGTGGTGGGGACAGTGGTGGTGGTGGTAGTGATGGGGGTAGTGGGGGGCTGCCGAGGGGTTGTTCAGAGAGAGGCGGATGTCAGTTAGCTAGGGGGAAGGGGGTAGAAGTAGCAGAGAGAGGGGGGGGGTTGTCACCCGGGGGGAAGAGGGATAGAGGTAGCGTGGGGAAGTGTAAAAGAAAGAAGAGAGAGGGGGGGGGGGTAGAGGTAGTGTGGGAAGTGGAGGGGGCACAGAGGAGGGGGGTAGATATAGTGTGGGAGGTGAAGGGGGCAGAGAGAGGGAGAGGGGTCAGTAAGCTAAGGGGGGGAGTGGAGTGGAGGTGGAGGGGGGCTGAGAGAGAGGGGGGTCAGTCAACGGGGGTGATAATCATGTTAAGGAGTAGTGGTAGCTGTAATTCCAGGGGGTCAGGCGGTAAGGAGGCGGCGGCGGCAGGTGTTTTCAGGTAACAACGTTCGCAGGTTATAAACTCCTCAGCATTTCACTTCCGCCACAACAATCTTCACAACAAGGCGTTCCGGGAAGGCGGTGTCTGTTACCACGTATAAATCTCCCGGACAAAAACTTCTTCCTGACGCCAAGAAGAAATTACACACTTCCCAACGACACAACTTTTTGAGCCACACGGAAAAAAAAATCACATTCCATCCCCTAAACGTTGTAAAAAAGGGGTCAGTAAATACATGAAAACCGTGAACACCCAAAGCGAAAGAAAGAAAACTCACTGTATTTCCTTAGAACTGCAAATATACACACGAAAAAAAAAAAAAAACGAATTTTCTTAGTTGTAAAAAAGCGATCAGTAAGTAATATATGAAAACAGTGAATAGCAAAAAAAAAAAAGAAAGAAAGAAAAAGAAAGAAGAAAGAAAACTAAAACATTGTATTTCCTGAGCTGCAAGTACACACACGATGAAAAAATGTATATGCAAAGCAGAAGGAAGCACATCAATAAACTATAAATAAATAAATAAAAACTCACATTATCAAAGGAAAGGAATATCTCTTTTTTTTTCTTCAGCATACAAGAAATTCCACACACACACACACACACACACACACACACACACAACTACGCACGCACGCAAATACAAGTTGAGAACCATAAAACATTAAAAAAAAGGTCACAGCAAAATATACAGCGCCAAGAAAATAGCTGTTATGGATTGACACCCCCAATAAAAATAAAAAAAATAAAAAAAATGACAAAGCCTTGCCGTGGAGGAATGCAAAAAAGAAAAGCAGTAATGGCGACGCAGATTGATTATCGAGGAGGGCGTGACGTGGGCAGCGGCGGCAGGAAAAATACGCAGCTTTTGATGTCCTAATATGACATTCAAGAAACATCACACGATTGATTATAAAAGATAGGACGCAAAGTAGATATCATGGCAGAAATCTCTCTCTCTCTCTCTCTCTCTCTCTCTCTCTCTCTCTCTCTCTCTCTCTCTCTCTCTCTCTCTCTCTCTCTCTCTCTCTCTCTCTCTCTCACGTGTGCGCATGTGTGTGTGTGTGTGTGTGTGTGTGTGTATGTGTGTGTGTGTGTGTGTGTTAATCTTGTTTGGAATGAGTCAGACACAAAAATAGTCTTCAAGAAATCCCGTAAATGACCCTATTCAGTGGACGTTACCTGCTTGCACACACACACACACACACACACACACACACACATTATAGCTTCAGGTTTGGAGTAGCGATCCTTAAAAATTACACACACACACACACACACACACACACACACACACACACACACACACATGTAAAACTATAATGTGCTAAGTTTTAATACGTCAAACTCAGGCGTAATTTCGTTAATATTAGTATCAGTTCTCACACTCGTGTCTCCCATACACCATATTTGAACGGATTATTTCCCTACTAATTAATATCAACATCGGTTAGATTTCCGTAACGATGCAGACGTGTTAAATATAGGCCCCAGTGAATTCAGTTGTGAATATATGTAATGCAATATGAAAAGTGAAGAAAGCCTAGTTATTATTTCTTATAAGACTAAGTAAACATATACAACATTCAACCATCTAAGAAATAAGGTATGAAAACAAGGCCGCCTTACCTTACCTAAAACCTTGACGCAGTAGAGAGGACAATGAATCTTGATACGGTGTTGAGTGGGGGCGGGAGTAGGTTTTTGGGGGAGGCGAGGGAGGGGAGGGAGAAGCGAGGCTCTTTCTCGTCCTCTACTCCCCCTCTCCACCACCACCACTACCCATCCGCTCCCCCACGTAAGGTCACCACCACCGCGGGCGCCTCACTCATGCTGATGATGGTTGTCGAGAGAAATGAAAACAGTGATAATATTAAGTCCAGCTCGAGGCTCCGTGGTTCTCACACGTCACTTGCCGCGGCTCAGGGATATATTTTCTCCTCACTTTCCCTTCCTCCCTCCCTCACTCACTCGCGCGTTTTTCCATTACACTGCATCTGCTTTGGTTCCCTTGTTATTATTATTCTTTTTTGTATGTTATGCCTTGGACCAGGTGTGTTGGTGTATAAGGCAGGTAAGTAGAGGAGACAGACGGAGAGAAAAAATAAAAGAGAAAAAACACACACGACACACACTAACAAACTCCAGAACCCTCCGCCGTCAACAGCGCTTCATAACACTGCTTCCCTCAGCCGGCCGCCGCGACTCCTGCCAGCGAGATGTTGTTTTAAAAGCGCTGAGGCGAGTCGCTGTAGCTTTGTTTCTCTTTCCCGTCTTTCTGCCACTACCTATCACGTGTTGAGAATGTTGGGGGATGAGTATGATTTTTCTTCTATTTTTTTCTGAGTGAGTTAGTGAGTGAGGATTTATGGCGTGTTATTATAATGCAGTTCTGAAGACATCCGGCATCTCGAGGGATTGGGGGTTGGAGGGGGGGGGGGATGTCAGTGGTAGTTCCATTTCTTTTTGTTTCCTCTTTAAATTGTCTGAGGAATTTGGAAATTACCGTAGAATTACTGGCGATTTACACAGCATTCAGACACAGTAATGTTTATTTATATTCCTCGTAGGTGTCCATGCAGCGCCCCACGTGATATTGTTAGCCTCGGTTATCACGGCGCCAGACTTTCCCTCATGACGCCACTAGGAGCTGATTCATTAGAGGTAATTGCCGCTATCTCCCACCCTTCAGTGCTGTCCTGGCCCGCGGTATCAGTTAAGAAATGACCTCGTGATAGACGGAAATACCACCCGGCATATTCGCAGTCGTACACGAATGACGGGCGCAAATGAGTAAATCACATAGCTGGAGGAGAAATTGAGAGAGAGAGAGAGAGAGAGAGAGAGAGAGGTGCACGGGCGGTGTACTAGACCAGGGAAGTAACGCTTAGAGGAGAGCAGCGGAGCGAGATAGGCGGTGGCGGCGAGGAGGCAGTGATGGAGGGCCGGACGATAAGCCTCGACGGAACTGCCCCTCGTCGAGTACTTGTGAGTGCCCCGCTCCTTCCCTCTCACCAAGCCAGGGAGACTTTATAAAAGGAGATGGCAGCCTCTGTATAGCAGCATGCCTAGATGTGCGTGAATTATTTAAAAATACGATATTCAGATCAGATTAAAGAGCGTCGATTTATCCTTTCCATTCGTAAAAAAATCAATAACAACGTTTTAAACGATAAGTATGATTTCATATTATTTGCATGAGCGCGACAGTTAAAGGTCAGAAACCCGCAAATGCAGTGTGCTGAGACAACACTATAAGTACAGTTCATTTGCCCCGTCCCTCGCCCTCCCCCTCAGTTCCGACAACAGTCTTGCTGACAGTGAGCATCGAGACCTCAAGGACGGCAAGGCACAAGTATAGGCAGCAGTAGGCGTTGTAGAAATGGGAAAGCACATAATTCTGGCCTTTCGTAAGTCACCCCGAAGGAGACCAGGTGCGTTGTGAAGAGATTTCATGGTGACTTGGTGTATTCTCATTAGTTCGCCCGTATCACATTGGCGGACATAACTGTATATTTTTTTATATTAATCTGTTAAGTGTTCCCCGCGGAATCATTAGTTTCCTGAACGTCCAGAAAAAAAAAAATGATTTCCGCGACAAAATAAAGCAAATCAATAACAAGCAAATCAAAATTCACCAGAAATAAGTTTCGTTTTCACAATACGCAGAAACGATGATCAATAAGGACTTTTGCCCTCACAGGATCACAACCGAGGTGAGTCACCATCTTGACTATCATATGGAAAATGACACACTACGAAGCGTCTCAGTAGTATTTATCGAAAATAATCAAACTTGACACCAAACTAAACTTGACATCACCTAAAGAGGGGCCTCGCCCCCCTCGATCCATACTCCATTTAACCCAACTAACATCACCTCCTAACGGGGGGAGGTCCTGTGTTCCCCCTTAACCCCAAATTTTGCCATTTCAGTATAGTATAGTGCGATCAAATTGTCAGAAAAAAGTGTCCAACTCCGGAGCGCGACGGATGCTAAAATAATGACCTCTAATGTCTATGTCAGGGTGGATGAGAGTGGGTGGAGGCAGCCCCTCCCACTTCCTTTCTATTAGCAGGGAGTTGCTGTCTGGTTTGATGGTGTATACATCATGTAGGGTATAACAGGGACTATTGGTAAGAGTACAGTTGGCGTGAAATTTGTTCTGCACTAGGAAAGCATCTCACTGGCCACTGGCCACAGACACTACTATAGTCATCATAATATCCGTCATTCCTACACTACCTGCTGCCCTCTGGTCATCATTGATGCAGCACTCATCACCATCACCTCTACCACAACAGGCGTATGCCAGGAAGGAAACATCACCACTCCGTCGTCCCCAGAACCTTAAGATATGTCAGTGTGTGTTAGTTGATCACCACTATCTCACCACCACTGCCACTGCCACCACCACCACTGCTCTTACCACCCCCCACCACCCCCATTACTATTATTCCTACCATTGTCACTGCTACCATCACCATTCCCACCCATCCCGTTGCTAAAACCACCACCACTCCCATCACGATCATTGTTGCCACCACCACCATCGCCACTGACACATTTGCTACCACCACACCCATCGCTTTGCCACCCTTACTACAATTCCTACCACCATCATTGCTGCCGTCATCATTCCCACCTCCCTCACCTCTATAGCCACCATCACTCTCATCACCACCACTGCTGTAGCCACCACCGTCGCCTCTACCACCTTTACTAATATTCCTGCCATTATCATTGCTACCCAAATCCTTCCCACTATCCTCAGTTCCTCATTCTATAACCACAACTACGATCGCCTCCATCACAGTTGCTCCCATTCCTACCATCATCATTGCCATCATCATCATTGCTACCATCATCATCATTCATCATTTATCATCATCAGCATTACTGTAACCACCATCACTCGTCATCACTATTACTGTCACCACTACCATCACCACTACCACCATGGCTACCACTTCCACCGCCGCCACCAGCAGCAGCCGCCAGACGCTCGCCGCGCCACCAACGCAAACAAGGGCAGAGGTCAGCCTTACATCCGCCCGTTAGTCGGAATGAATTTTTGAATCTTTGTTTATTTTCGTGGTCGAGTGGCTCCCGCAGGCCAGCAACGCCTTCCGAACCTTGTGCCCGGACGTGACTTGCGCTTCACGTCCCACTTTATTGTACTTTTATCAGACTCGGCGCCGGCAGTAGCCCCGTCAAGCCCTCATTGCCGCCCTCTCCTCTCCATCCGCAGGGAAAGTAGAGGGAGGCATGGTTCTTTTTTTTTTCTTTTTTTACAATTTACTTTTTTTTAATCATGTTTCATTGCGATTGGCATTTGGTGACTATGTTTTCTTTCACGTTCAAGTTTAAGTCTTTGGAAACGCCCCTCGACCTCCTGCTGCAAAAGATAAAGAGGCCCAGCATCACCACGAAGAAACTTTCCTCTTTTTCTTCTTTCTCTATCTCCTCTTCTCCTCTTTCTCCTCTTCCTCAATTTTGTCTCTTTGTCGTTCTTCTACCATCATTTTCCTCTTCGTCGTCCTCCTTTTCCTCTTCTTCTTTTTGTTTCTTCTTCCTCTTCCACCACCACCAACTTCTTTTTTTCTATTTTTCTTCTCTTCCTCGTTCTCTTTCTTTTCCTCCATGTCTTACCTCCATTTCTTCCTCGTACTTCTCTCCCCTCTTTCTCTTCCCCTTTTTTCCTCCTCTTCCAACTCTTTTTTCTCCCTTTATATCTCATCGTCTTCCACTCCCACCTTCATTTCCTCCCTCCCTCTTTCTTCTCTTTCTTCTCCTCCTCTTCCTTCACCTCCTCTTCAAGGGCATACCACCCAGCTTGTTTATTATAGCGTCCGATGCAGCGTAAAGCAAGTCAAAGCAATCGTTGAATGTACACTTGTCCCACCTGGCGGCGCGCTCGTGTGTTGCCTAAAGCTGTTCATCAAGTGATCCTTATTTATCTGCCTGTTTATCTAACCCCTGCCCGTCTGCGTGTGTGCGTGTGTGTGTGTGTGTGTGTGTGTGTGTGTGTGTGTGTGTGTGTGTGTGTGATATCAGCTAGATTGCCAGGGTGTGTCTAGGGGAGGAATGATTGACGGGGTATACTCAGAGGGGAGTGACGTAAGGACTTGTCTGCAGTTCACCCTCCCTTGCTGCACCACCCTCCTTGTCCCCCCTCCGTGTCCTGCCTCTTACCTTTCCTCGTATCATCCCCTCCTGTCTCCTTCCCTGTCTCCCTGTATGTCATCCTCCTGTCTGTCCTCTGCTTCTCCCTCATCCACCCCTCTCCAGCTCCCCCTCTCGCAGTCTCTTCTTCCTCCCCCCTTCGCCCCTTCGCCCCCCCACACGAGGTGAAGCACAAGACCGGTGACATAATAATCCGCCGGCATAATGCACCTGACAGACGAGCTGCAGCGGAAAATCTATACGTGTCTCGCTCCTTCCCGAGGGATATGAGGGCGAGGAATAATTACCTGTAGTCAGAGCATGGCGATAAAAATACGTAGGTAAACTAATAACCTGTCAAGAGGGAGGGGAGGGGGGGCAGGGGGCGTTAAATCTATGACGGAGCAAAAACCTGCAGTCGAGGGTGTAAAAATAGGAGTTTTATTTATATTTCTAAAGTGGAAGGTTGTTGATCGACGTGTGTTGATGGCAGGCGGACCGGCGGCTTTGTGTCCTTGTGATTGCCTATAGGAGTCGTCCACGTGCATGACTGCGTGAAGCCCATCAGTCGTGCGCTGCCTTTTAATACACCAGCCAGCCTCTAATACAAGGCGAGGCGGCGGCAGCGTGAGTCCGGGGACCCGCCATGCATCACCATCCATCACCGTCCAGCCTCCAGTATAATCTGTCCTCTCTCGCGCCTCGCTCAGGTTCCGCGGTGACGCCCCCACACCTCCCCCCCCCCCCGCCGGCAGCCCAACACTTGCTTCTTGACACTCCACGCACCGACCGGCAGCCAGTGACCCGCCTTCCGCGCCTTCCTTCCTCCACTCATCCCCAGCAGTCTCAGGGTCGTACTCTCGCTTCTTCCCTTCATTTCCTCCTTCCTTCCCCAGCACCGTTCTCATACAGCACACAGCCTTGACTGTCTTACCCTCGAGTTATGTCAGCTGCCTTTTCCTATTCTCTTGTTATTTCCGCCAACAATGCTTCACGGCCCACCTGTTGGTCGACCCCAATAGCTGGCGGGAAGCAGATGTTACCACAAAGGTGAGCTGCAAAAAGATACCCCGGGATTATGGCAATATCGGGAGGCATTACGTTTCGATTATACTGCGGGTAAGCCATTGTGCAAACCACCACCTCCCCCCCGCCCCTTCCTCCCCAACCTGCACGGGTCGCTCTTTTCGCCGTCAGCCTCTCTATTGGGGTCGAGAGCACGAAGCCCTGAAATCCCTAAGCGGCCTCACGGGGGTTGAAAATTGTGTTATTTGGCCGTGATGGATGGGAGGAAACGGTGGCCAGGAGGTGGAGTGTCGTGTTGACTGAGCAATCATGGTCGGCTTTGCTGTTTGTTCCGCCGGACTCAGCGACTCACGGATAAATCATTTTTACGATGCTGTTATGCCATTTTGTTACTTACGCCGCCTGTAATTGGGGTGAAATGTTTCGTAATTATGTGTTTGCACGCGGGCGGGTCCCCACACGCACGCGGGGATAAATTGTTAGTGTGTTTGCCTATCTTACGAATGCCGGATTAATACAGGAAGGGAGAGACGAGAGGTAAATATTCATTGATGTATGAATATGTGAACAGAGCTTAAACAAGAACATGTAGGAGAGTCAATGTTTGCCCCTTGCCGATATAACGAAAGCACGGGCAAGCCACCAGGTCTTCCTTCCCCGCTACGGCCCCACCCCCGCCCCAGGCCGCCCCCGCCCTGCTCCGCTTCGCCCCGCCGCACCCTCAAAACATCTCATTTCCTTTCCTCGCTCGGCTGTGACAAAAAAGGCACTCTACTCTGCCTCCTCCCGCCACCAGCCACTCCATCCTTCTGCTCGGTGTTTGTCAGATGGAAGAGTGAGAGATGGCACAAATAAAATACAGCCATAATGATAATGATGATGAGAATGATAACGATAATAATAGTAATAATAATAGTAATAATAATAACAATAATAATAATAATAATAATAATAATAATAATAATAATAATAATAATAATGATAATAATAATAATAATAATAATAATGATAGTTAACATAATTGGAGTACAACTTACTTTATGCTATTATCATTTCGCTACTACACATTGTACACTTCCCGGCCACATATAAATGCACAATATTTAATGAAAAATGACCAGATGGAGTTTCGGAATTTGAAGTTAAGGAAGTTATTGGTGGCCACGTGGTATATTCTTGATAAATGTAGGCGATAACCAAGATTTATTTTATTTTATTTATTTTATTTATTTATTTATTTATTTTTTTTTTTTTTTTTGTGTGTGTGTGTGTGTGTGTGCCCCAGGGAGAGAAAGAAGTGATAGACGCAGCAGAAGGAGCGCCACAGAGGGGAGTTTATGATATGAGTGACGCTGACGAAGTGTTGTGACGCACCACGGTATCAGCAATGACGTAAA
>NW_026111677.1:97500-105000 GCF_024679095.1 Eriocheir sinensis
AAAAATTACTTTTGTTTCCAAAGAAAAATATATGTTGGTAAATGGAATTTCTTATAAGCACAGTTTTGGAATAAAGTTGATAACTTAGGTAAATGTCACGTGTTAGTAAAAATTATAATTACAGTAAGTCTTAATAATATGATCTTACTGCGAGGCTTAATTGGAGGAGAGAAAATTTTTTTTAACGCTCAGACTCTTGGAAGAACTAAAATAGCAAAGATTTTTCAACGGAATTTGAATTCAAAGGGGCACGACTGACTTAATTTACACAAACAATGACGGTGAGGTCGTAGAGTACCTCAGTAGGTTATTAATACAATAAACTTTTATATTAATAAATCAGTTATAACAGAGGCACTGTTGAATGAATTAATATGGGTCAAAACAGTAAAAACAAAGGATAAACTCATTCCAGGTGTAGGCCGTGGTGCCTTGTGTAGTCTAATGCCCTGTGTATCCTAGTGTAGCAAGGATTATGGGTTATCATGGCGATTTAATTTTATTGTTATTATTGTGTAGTATTCGTTCCGCTTCCTAATTGAGGCGCAGCACCTCACTAGATTTGGTACATTAGGTCCAGAAAGGTGTGTCCCCTCCGTACCTTGGGTGGCTAGTAGGCCGGGAGGCCGCGTCGGTGTCCCCAGCAGACAGGTGTTAGGAGAGCACCAGATGGGAGACCGGCTGTCTCTGGTATTATATGAAACATCCATTTTATTGGCTGGGTGTACATTTTTGGTTCAGTTTTATAAATCCATATAATGTCACAGCAGAAAAAAAAATCGTGATTTGGCCCACTTATTAGGTCATCACATTAGTTAACGAAAGAAACAGCTTCGTAAAGCTCTGCACGGCCATCAGACGGACTGTAATCAATGTGCGAACTGTTCTCGTCAGATTATTTCTACTTTGCTGTCTTTCATTAGACCATTAAGTTTTAATTGCGACGCGGCTGCCAGTACGACACAGCACAGAGGCAGTGGGTGGCGATGTGCCCGAGGCGTGTGTAGCTACAGATCAGGCCGCAGCTTATGCTCATTTTCTTGTTTATTTGATTGTTTGGCTAATTAAGAATAAAACAACGTGCTTTTGTCTCATAATTTGAAAAGGAAACAAACTGACCTTCCTGAAGTTTGCTACATGTGGCAAGGATATGAACAGTACAAGCTTGCTGGACCATGTCGGGGCCCAGGTGGAGGGTCGTTCTCCCCTATGTCACAAGTACGGGCAGGAGTGCGTGGGGCTGACTCCTCCTCACACAGTGGCTCGGCGTCGCACCTCCAGCGCTGCCAACATTTACATCGAAGTCTATAAATAGACTTTGATTATAGACTTTGATTTACATATAAAAGCTCTGACAGATGCGATTGACGATAAGACACTTGCGGAGTCCATAGATTTGTCATTGGTATAGCGTAAAATACGCACCCAACGAGCTGAAAAGTTCACTGACCGTCACTCCATTACCTAAAATAAAACGCTCTGAATAGATTAATCCTTTTACTGATGTTACTGAATAAATTAGTCTGTCACATGCATGCAGCGCCCCTCGATATTGTAGCTTTTCGAGCGACGGCTGATAAATGTGCCCGTCTTTTTTTTTGTTTTGCTCTTATTTTTTCACTCTTAATTTTCCCTTTTCTTTTTTCTTTTCATCATCATCATCATCATCATCATTATCATCTTTTTCTTCTTCTTTTTCTTCTTTTTCTTTTTCTTTTTCTTTTTCATTTTCTTCTTTTTTTTCTTCTTTTTGTCTTCTTCTATTTCTTCACTAACACTTTCTTTTCCATTATCATTTTTATTCTTCTTTTATCTTGGCTACACAGTTTGTCTGCTATTGCTCTAGTATTTATTGCCTTTTATACAGAGCGACGACTATCATTGAAGAGTTCTGTCTGTAATCAATGGAAATCTATAATAATAACAATGATGCTAATAATAGTAATAATGATAATAATGCACCTGAGCTCCGTATTAATCAGACTTACTCGCAAATGACAAAGGGAAAAAGAAGCGAAGCACACACAACATGAAGTCTGTTTATTCATACGTAATCACGCTGGAGAACCTTCTGGGATAGCACATGAGGGCGTAAAATAGAGGACGGGAAGATATGTGTATTTGCTGTGTTACTGTTACTGCTCCGGCTTATTAGCATTCCAGGGCGGATGTTGCGCCTGACGGGGCGAGTCAGGCGGCAGGCGCGCGGAGGGACAAACACCTCCCCTGCACGCACTCTTCGCCCAAATTAACTTTCTTTATGCCTTCCACGAACTAACGTCGTCATTTGCCCTCGTAGTACACAAAGCTAGTGGAGGCCTCAGGGGGTGGGAGGCAGGAAAAAGGGAAGGAGGAAGGAAGCGACGAGCCTCCACCCTCAAATGACCTATTCTTTCACTCTGTAGTTCGCTAGGCTTAATAATTCCCCGTCGTTCGGTTACCCACGCAAGCAGTCTCTGTCACCCCGAGCACTGAAGGGTCAGATAAATGAACGAGTGGTTGTGTTAGTAATAGCAGTAGTAGACTGGTTACTTGTAAGTGTGGGATCCAGGAGGCTAATATTAGTGGAGACAAGGAGACTGTGAGAAACAAGGGTATCAGGAGAAACAAGGAAATAATATAATGGTAGTTTGCTTGTGGGACCGTTGGAAGAAGAGAGGGAGAAAAGGAGGGAAGGAAGGATGGGATGTGGGGCGGGGGAGGAGAGTGGGGGTTGGAGGGGGGGGGGGGTCAGTAGCCATTGTTCCGCCGTCAGGGGAGGTGCGTGCCCTTGGTGAACTTGTAAAAAAAGGCCAGGATCTTGTTAATTCGCCTGTTATCAAGCATCATAGTGTTCTAGCATGGTTGTTGTGCATATTGTGACTGTAAATATTGTCACAAAAACAGTAAAGCACCATCGGAAGATAAAGGGAATCGGAAAAGTGTTGTTTTCTGTTAACGTTCGTTCGTCTGTTCGTAATGTTCGTCCTTTATTCGTTAACGTGTCTAGGACCAGTGTGAAGCAATAACATCGTGGCCTTCATCTAAGCTCAGTGGGACTGGTGAGTGTACTAATGTTTATTTTGTCCATGCTGTACCGTTTGCTTATTAGAACAATGCTAAATGTAAAGTACTATAACTATTTTTACTGTGCTGATTTACCATACTACTACTACTACTACTACTACTACTACTACTACTACTACTACTACTACTACTACTACTACTACTACTATACAACTATTCGAAATAACATGTAATATTAAATAATAACTATTGTGAAGCTAGGCTATTTTGAATAGTAGCCATGTTATTTACATGCAACAAATTATAATAAAAACCCTTATGTATAGACACTTGCAGAGCCAGAGGTCATTTTATGTACCTGAAAGGAGGTGATTTATTGGTAATTGAAAGGCTATAAATAGTTCGAGTATTATCTGACTTTACTGTTTAATACAAGCTTCGTCTTTCGTGTGCTTGTTTGGATATTACCGATGGAAATCGGCATGTTAACGGTTAATCTATATTTTCAGTGTTTGTGTATACAAAGATCCCTTAAGCCCTCTTATAAAACCGCAGACATGCCGATTTGCATCGATAATATACCATACAAGCACATGCAGGACAAGCTTGTATCAAAAAGTAAAGTCAGATCATGCTCGAACGATTATAGCCTTTCAAATACCTATAGTTCATCTCATTGCAGGTATATATAAATAAAAAAAATCTGGCTTTGCGAATGCTTATATATACGAAATTTTGATAATTTGATGCATGTAGCCTAAATTACCCGAGTAATATTCGAAATAGCCTAGCATCACTTTCAACAGTTTTCATTTACTATTTCATGTTATTTCGAATATTAACCGTTATTTTCATGCGGTAAATTACTGAAATACTCTTTATTTGCACTTGCAAAGCCAGATGTCTTTTATAAAAATGTACCTGAAATGAAATGAATTATAAGTACGGTATTTGAAAAGTCACAGATCGTTCGAGTATGATCTGACTGTTCTGCTGTCTTTCGTGTGCTTGTATGGTTGATTACATCGATACAAATGGGCATGTTTGGAATTCATAAGGATAGACTGATTTTTTTTTTTGTATACGTAGACATTCAAATATATTGTTGAATAATTAGCTTGAATGTCTATCACAACAGTTGATTTTCACGTATTCACCAACTAGAAATGCGAAGGTGCCACATCCATCAAAACTCCCGCTTTGTTGATGGACAGATGAAAATAATGAAACAGACTAAGCTACTACTACTACTACTACTACTACTAGTACTACTACTACTACTATTACTTCTACTACTACTACTACTACTACACCAGCAGGCTTTTTTTTGTTTAATTTTATATTTTGTCCTTGAGCTGCCTTTTTTCCTAAAAAAAACATACCCTTCTCTCTCTCTCTCTCTCTCTCTCTCTCTCTCTCTCTCTCTCTCGTATGATAAACTTTAAAATTGTTAACTACGATAAGGAAGTAAATCTTGCTATGGGAAAAAAAAAATAGATAAAATTAGGCTTGTGCAATTATACCAATTTTACTCTCAGTAATAGTAATCATCATTATCTCCGTCATCATCATCATCATCATCATCCTCATTATAATAATAATAATAATAATAATAATAATAATAATAATAATAATAATAATAATGATAATAACATAATAATGATAGAACCCGAGAAGGTGTCGGTACATGACAAACGTGTGAGGCAGAGAGCATAGATCAGGTGGCTTCTTGCGCCCGCCGGAAACATTATGTGAAGTTAATTGCAAGCTGAGTGACACGCTTTTATTTGTGCCCAGTATTGAGGACACCGAGAAGGAGGAGGAGGTAGGAAGTGAAGGAGGAGCAGAGAGATATATTGAAAGAGAAATTGAGGTAGAAAGTGGAGCAAGACGATGGATTTTTAGAGGAACTTTAATAGGCGCACCTAACAATCACCAAATGGGGGCGTACAAACTTGGCGGAGCGACTTTTTTGGCAACCATAGCCGGTAACGGGCTAAAGAGTAGCCTATCCAGATATTTTGTTTTTATTTATTAATGATCCACGAGACATCCTTGAGTTAAATCAAAGTATGTGCTTATCTTTGTATTCATTCATACACACTGGTAATATTTCTGTGGTGTCTGATTCACTTGTTTGAGTGAAATTCTATTGTGAAAAACAGTCACATATTCGTGTCACTAGTAAAAATGAAACTAGTAATGAAAGTTTTGCTTCCATGAAATATACACAAATAGATAAATATGAAAGCTCACGAAGTCACAATAAGTGACATCACCTGCTTTGCACACTATAAATATGTTATTTATGGTATCTGACACCCGCAAAATGGCGTATAGGTTGGCTTGGGCCTGCGGGTTACAGCCTCAACGTTGCCAGATTGTCGTACTCAGCCGATTATATTTCCCGACTTCCTACCCCTAAACTGTCTTCTGGGCTCCAATAACGAAACTAATTTATAGTTATCGTTAAAAGAGCTAGATTCTGATATTTCTTGGCAATAGTTAGGCGTCAGAAACCGGTAAATACTGTGCTGTGAGTACGATGACCTGGCAACGTTGGCGCTCCATATTTTCATATTATTGTTTAGTTGTTTATTCAATGTTCTAGAAAAAGAATACCCATAATTTTAGTTAGTTTTTGGTTATAAGGATTCGTTACGAAATACGATTATAACATTACCTTTTACTGGTTAGGAAACGTACTGAATCCTGGATCGGCTACAGTGATGTTAGGTGCGCCTAGTGGATAGGCTTAGGAATAGGTGAATGAAGCACTCCTCCGTTCAGGCGAAAAGGATTTTTTGTTTTTCTTAACGTAAACTTACCAAGACGGAGAAAGATGTGTCTGTCTGTGTGTGTGTGTGTGTGTGTGTGTGTGTGTGTGTGTGTGTTCACTAAGCTGTATTTTATCTAGCAATTTACGTATATATGAACTTACAAACACTATCCTTGCTCGCGCATAATCCTTCTCTCAGTCCCCCTTCCCTGAGGTCAGGACTTCTACTCTGCTGTCCATTGTCAAAAGCAAGGCCGAAACTACTCACATTCACGCACTAATTGCATGCTGGGAGATTAAGAACTGCAATAAGAGAAGACTCGCATAAATTTGTAAGGCTTAGGATATATGCACCCTCTCTCTCTCTCTCTCTCTCTCTCTCTCTCTCTCTCTCTCTCTCTCTCTCTCTCTCTCTCTCTCTCTCTCTCTCTCTCTCTGCGCATTTTCCCTCCCTGCTGCTATTATGCTCAATCTCTTGCTATTCTCTAATTTAACTCACTCCTTTACTAGATCTTGTTTTCCTTCCCCTTCCTTCTCTCTGCGTCTCTGATTCTTTCTCAGTGTTTTTTCTTCTTTTTTTTTTTTTAGTCTCATTCCACGTTCCTGTTATTTACATCCACACCCTCTCTTTGATTATACTTTTTTTCCTTGCAGTGTTTATAATTTACTCCTCGTTCCCCTTTCTTTCCTTTCTCTCTCTCTCTCTCTCTCTCTCTCTCTCTCTCTCTCTCTCTCTCTCTCTCTCTCTCTCTCTCTCTGTAATTCTCACTTTGCAATCACGAAACTCAAGAAATTATTGTTTCATTAGATTTGCGCTGGGAGTGGAATCAGGATGTGTGTGTGTGTGTGTGTGTGTGTGTGTGTGTGTGTGTGTGTGTGTGTGTGTGTGTACTTGTCTAAAAAACGAACCACTGCTGTTGTCAATAATTAGGGTACACACACTCACACACACACACACACACACACACACACACACACACACACACACACACACATACAGTAGCACACGGTGTTCCGGGAAGATTTATACTATACCTGTTCGCTTTTGAGAAACCCTTGGCTAATGGACAGATAAGTGGAACAGGGGGACAGGTACACACACACACACACACACACACACACACACACACACACGTTCAAAGGCACACCAGTTCATTCTCTCCTTCCCAGACTTCCTCCTCCTCTGCTTTCTTTTCACTGAGTTATCCGCCATTGTAATAATTTTCGTCTAGAAGTGACCAGTACAAAAATTATCAACTCCTTCAAGAATTGCATTGATAGTCACTTTGTTGCGTCAGGAATGAACCGAACGTCGCTTTAATCTGTTGCTGCAGGTCACTGGAATGTCTGATGAACTGATTAAATCACTAAACAATGCAGCTTACAGTGTGCCAACAGGATTTATGTTGTCTGCTCTTCTATGTTTCCATGTGTCTTCCGCCTCCTTTCTTAACCATTCCTTCCTTTCTATCCCTGTCCCCTCGTCGCTCATTTCTTATTCACTGCTGAGGTTCCTTGCTACATTTTTTCTCTTGTATCTATTTTCTTTCTCTTTTTATGGTTTCTTAGTTGCTTGTGTTTTAGCTTTTCCTTCATTGGTCTACTATTTTTCTCCTTTATATTTATCATTCTTGTAGATTTCTCTTCTTTTTGTTGTTTCTTCTTTATTTTCTTTATCTTCTATATTATCATTATTGTTGTTATTATTATTATTA